>NC_067130.1:7719994-8023024 GCF_021347895.1 Acanthochromis polyacanthus
ATGTCTCCCTCAACCAATTTTAAATGAAGTCCTGAAAAAATCCCATGAGCAGACTTAACTGCTGCCCTCTTGAACCCGCTCCCTTCTCCCTGTCCGAGACAATTTCTGCTGATCTGCTTGACTTCCTAACGAATATCATCAACCCCTCCCTGACATCTGCCTGTGGACCATCTGTCTTTGAGTCAGTTAGAGACACTGCTGTCCTCACAAAACCTCTTGACCTGTGCGACATCTATTATAGACTGCAGTCAAGCCTTTCTCAAGCGGTCCTTGTTTTTCATTCAATAATCTAGAAACTGAACTTATACCTACAGCAGCATCTGCAAATGTAAAAAATAATAAAAAGAAGAACATATGCCAGATATTTAATTATATGTAATTTAAATAATGGCATTTCTGAGTGATGATGCTAGACTCAAAGTCCAGAAATCACCAAAGTCTCCATAATTCATCAGAATTGGGGCATAAATCTTTGCAGGTTTCATTGCTGTCCATCAAATAAGATATTTCACTGAAAACCATGAATGTTAACCTCACAGAGGTGCTCAGGACATCAGGAAGCTACCTTGTCTATGCACCATGAATGCTACATTTCATGGCAAGTTATTTAACTCGATTAAGTGTCCTGTACTTTTCTGGCCCTCAGCCCATATGTGCTTCCACTTAACTATGACCACATGACAAATCATAACCAACAGCTTCACAAATTTCAAAAAGAGCACATTTAAGAACATTCTTTTTACAGAACAGAAATGCTGTATTGGATATAATGCATGTAAATCTCAAAGTTTTCACAAAAAAATCAAAATGAACTCAACATTTCAGTATCAAGTAACCGAAACAAATCAGGATTTTCGTCAGTCAAGGATTCAGGAATTTAAGGATATTTATTGTCATTGCATTTCTGCAACCAAACTTTGTTGGCACTTCTAAAAAAAACAAAAACAACATCCCTCCTCAAGTCAGTGTACAGAGGGTGATGGAATACACAAGGACATTAATGCTCAGTAACACAAAGACTGCAAAAAAACACTCAAACATTTCAGGAGTATCTTCATATTTGTTTCAGTTTGTACACTGCTTGTGCTGCGTATAGGTTGAAAGTTATTTCTGTGAACACTTATGCTCAACTCTGTTTCTACAAAGCTATGCTCCCATTCAACTTAACTGCATTTTTAATGACATTTTGAGGAGAATGGGAAAAGGTAAAAATCCTCGTTTCATCACCCTGGTACCCCAAAAAAATGAAGGAGAAGCTTCAGAAAGGGTCGTACTTTAACTCAAACTATGATATTTCCTGCCTAAACTTAACCAACTGACTAGCATGTAGTTTTGTTGTGAAAGTGTCAGCCGAACTGGGATATTTTCCTGAACTTAACCAGAATGTGAATCAACACTGACTGGCCGATAAGTCGACACTGATTCCTGAAGCCATGCTGCTCTGATGATACTCAGGAAAACAACCTGCTGTGGTGATTTACTGAAATCCTAAATTTATTTATCACAGTTCACTCCAGTTAACTCCACCCTCGAGGCCCTCTTTGCAGGCTCTTTTGTTGCCCTCTTCTGGTGCCAGAAGACTGCAGACCCTGCAGACAGATTAGCATGCAAGCTTCCTCTACTGCATGTTTATATACAGAAAACACTTCAGCTCCATAGAGTCCTCATACTCTTGTTCTCTTATGAGCCGTGATGCTCCTGTCAGCTCAAAGCTAAACCTCTCTAATAACTCCATAAACAGCAGAAGTGTTTCTCCTAACCAGGCAACAGTATTTGTTGTACTGTTGTGAGAAGCGAACTCTCTGCAGAAGCCTGGATGTACTAAAAAGAGGCCTTACAGACCAGTGACGATGCCCAAAGGCCTGATCAAGTCCATGTCACGGTGCTTCAGGGAATCAGTTGAAGACGTGTGCCAACATTCCTCGGCTGAAGCAAAGGGTATAAAACAATATTTCACTCAGCAGCAGTTTGAGTGTAATGGCAGACAGCTGGTTAATATGGACTGAATCATACTGTAAGAACTAGCCTGAGGGTTAGCTCACACCTGTGGTTATACATTTATGGCTGAAATCAGATGATTTAAAGGAAATCCCTTCAATCAGGGTTCAGCTTTGAAAGCATCCACCTCTGATGTCCAAATTCATTTTCTTGCCCCACTTTCTGGTTACGAGGAACTTGGATTTACTTGAGTTATGAACATCTGTGTAAGGGAAACCAGCGGAAAATCAGCATGCTATCATCATACACCATCCATCCATCCATCCATCCATCCATCCATCCGTCCGTCCATCCATCCGTCCGTCCGTCCGTCCGTCCGTCCGTCCGTCCGTCCGTCCGTCCGTCCATCCATCCATCCATCCATCCATCCATCCATCCACCCGTCCATACCAGCAGTTCCCTCTTTCCAGCAACATTTTCCAATTCCTTCTGAGTGATCCTGAGCTGTTTCCAGGCCAGATGAGATATGTAACCCCTCCAATGAGTTCTGGGCCTCCTCTGAGGTCTTTTTGAAGTTGGACATCCTCAGAAAACATCCAAAGGAATGGGCCTAAGAAGCATCCTAATCAGATGTTCAAACCACCTCAGTTGCCTCGTTTCGACTCAAAGGAGCATCGGATCTACTTAGAACTTCCTCTGGATGTCCAAACACCTCATCTTGTCTCTAAAGTTGAACCCAGCCACCCTAAAGACAAAAGTCCTTTTGGTTGCTCATATATGTGACCTCTTTTGGTCACTACCCAGAGTTCATGATCACAGGTGAGGGTCTGAGCGTTGCTTATTTGGTGAATTCCGAACTTCACCTCCTCACCATGAAAGTCCGTTACCGCACCCATAATATTATTGATTATGCCCTAATCTGTCTGTCCATCTTATGTTCCTTTTTCTTCCTCATGAACAAAATCTCAAGATATTTCAGCTCCTTTGCTTGAGGCGGCAGCTCACCCTCAAACCATAAGGCGCAGTAGATGTGACCTTAACGTTTCCAGACTGCGGCTTGAGATTCCATCCAGTAATTTCACAAATATGTCTTCATGTTCAACAATGGTCACCACTACTGACCACTTCTCCACATACAGCCATCCGTTCTCTTATTCCTGTTGGTTCACGCTTCAAGCAAATCTACAAAGAACCAGAAGCATTGCCAATGCTCAACTTAAAGATTGTTTGTAGACGACACATTGAAGTTGTCAACATTTGTCATTGTTCTAAACGTGTGTCTTTAAGGTTTCACTGAACTTTGAGCTTTAAAGTTGATATCTCCAATTAGTTTCTCCTCAGTGCTTCCTCTTCTGGTGTTTTATAGACCTCTGGTGCAAAGCTCAGTCTGTCCCATTCAGCTGTTATTCACATACAGGTTTAGAATCTTTTATGTGGCTTTGGTATTATTTTTCTCTTTGTTTGGATAATAATCCGCTATTATCATTCATTGAATTCAACCATAGACTGTATATATAGTGGACGTAGCATCTGGCTCCAGAATTGAAGCCCACCCGGAAGTGTCAAAAACTTGCAATATCACGCCGTCCGCTAGGGTTGGCTTCAAAAAGCTTTAGCTCCATAGACCCCAATTCATTTTTGGAAAAAATAAAATTTGATAGACTGATTTTCTACAGCTCAGGATTTTTTTCCTGTTAGTTTTCATGGTCGAAATGAGAGATCAGGTGGCCGATCTTAAAATAAATCAATACTGAATTTTAAATAAATCGTTAAAGTTGGCGGAGCCAGGGGGCGTGGCTATACTTGATAGACAGCAACAGAAGCCTCTGCGGGAAAATGTGGGCGGGATAAGAGAGTCCTCAGCCAATCCTGCCCCTAGTTGCTCTCCGGTCCAGTCTGTTTGATGACGCTTTTTACGTCACTGGCTCCAAAAAATCCAAAACGGCGACCAGGAAGTAGCAAAATCCGGGCTTCATTTTCTCAGCGTTGAAACCAACGGGTGACGTCACGGTTAGTTTACGCCTGAATTCAACAGACAGAGGTGTATCAATAATTCTAGTCTGAATAGATGCTCTTTGGATTGCTCCAAGTTTTACCTACGCCTAAAACTAGAGGACTGCTGTACAAAAACTGCCTGTTTTTATCTTGAATGTTTCAAGATAACAGAACACTTGTTCCATCTCAGTTCTCACTGTCTGTGTGGTTGACTTAGATCGACACACTGCAACTTAAGAAAGGCACACAAACAAAGTGCTGCAGATAGCCGAGGCACAAATTGAGAAACATTCTGACAGCATGTTCAGCAGCAAGAGGCACAGTGAAACCGCAGACGACACATGCAAATAAATAAAGTAACACCACCAACCCTCTGTAGTGCTGGAAGGCTGCCTGCAATGTGAGTCCCACCTCAGTGCCATCTGCAGAGAGGAACTGTCAGACTGTGGCAGAGAAACTACAGAAACTCGCCCTTAAATTGGTTCTAACTAGAACTGCTTCTCCTATTGCATTATGAAATTCTTCCTTATCTTTCTCTTGGGTTGCTGAAAGTGTGCATTTTTCAGAAACATTGCAAGACGTGGGCTAATTTAACCCTTGTGTCGTCCTGCAGGTCAAAATTCACCCGTTTTAAAGTTTGAATTTGTGGAAAAAATATATATTTTCACAGTTAAACTTCTGATGTCCAGATTTTCAACATTTTGGGGAATTTTTTGAACATTTTTTGAAATGTTAAAAATGTTTCTTTAAGAACATTCACAAAAAAATCCAGTGAATTTTGATGGATTTTGGTAAATTTTTTGTGAATGTTCTTAAAGAGAATATTAGAAGTTTTACTGATATTTATGTAATTACTTTAGAAATTTTTTTGGGGGGGGGGGTTGGAAGATTTTTACTCGTTTTTCAAAAATATTTACAAGAATTTTCTTGCCAAATTGGAGGATTTTTAAAAAAATAAAACTTTTAAGTAATTATTGGAATTTTCTTCCTGAAGATTTTGCAAATTTTCAGAAATTTGATGAATTTTTTTGCTGATTTTTTTGTATTTTTTTCAGACGGGGGAAACAATATTTTTTGATCCCCGTCAATGAGAACAACAGGAGGCCTAAAGGACAATGTGGTTTCTACGATTAGATCTGGTCAAGCCCTATGGGTTTCTTTTTTTGCGTTCAGGATGTTAAACTTCCTGTTTTCTCTGTTTTGTAACTTGTAGTGGCGACAATACAAAAGAAGAGCGCCCAGTTCCCATGGGGTGTCTCTTAAATCTCACTACGCCTCTGCTTTCAGTTCTCTCTATTCTCTCGTGAAGCAAACGCTGCCCATCTTGGCACCGTGCTTTTCTGAACAGCATGTCCTGTCTTGAGCCGCAACGCTCAGCCGGCTCTCAGAACTGTGGAGGAACAGCCTGTAGTCTGTTCACATTTCCTGAACGCGAGCTTCACCCAACTGCCGTAATTTGTGGCTCGTCTGTGGCAGCTACACTCTCTGCTAACACGTTTCAGGTGTTTGGATGTTGGTGCAGCGGTGTGCCATCATCAGGGTGAACAAAAATAGACCCAGTGTACTGTAGACAAACACAAACTGTGATGCTCTGCACATCTGCTGTCCTGCGAGTGAACCGGTGTGTCACTTATCCATGGGCATGGCCCTGATCTGCTGCGGCCCTCTAGTAAATCATTTTCATGAATGACTGACACACATGCAAAGAATCAAATCACGAGGCTGACCGGGTGAATTCTCTTGCAGCTCAGGGAGGGTTTGCTGCTGTGCATCAGTTTCTTGGCCAAAATTATGACCTCCTTTTAACTGTTTTTGTGGTATTTTACTGGTTTTTGGTTATATTTACAACAGAAACAGCAATTCCTGTTCCTGAACACCCTCCTAAACACTCGTATTAAAGACATTTTACATGTTTTTTCATTCATACTTGTGTTATTCTGTATTTTTACTGGCAACAAATCTAACAAAACCCCCAAAGCTTTTAACCTTCTCTATAAAATCCCAAACTTCTTGTTCCTACTGAAGACATGAGCCTTAAAAAACTTACCACAAATATCAGTTCACATTTTGAAAATGGCACTTGGATCGTGGGTAAAGATCAGGGTTTCTGCTGCATAGAGGAGGTGGTTGGTACCACCCAATGAGGCTTTAACCACTGCCAAAGGGAAATCAATAGCACCAAAGTATAACAGTTTTCTTAGTTAGGATTTCATTTACTTGAGTGTAAAGGATATTTTTGTTTATCAAATGTTCAGAAAAAAAAACATGAAAATGCAGAAATTTAATTCACGTGGCCCAATTCTGAGGCAAGAAAAAACCCAATTGTAGGATTCACTACTGTCTGGTTTTCTTTTTGAGATTCTTTGACAACAAAAATGTAGAAAATCTATTCTTTAAAGAGGAAACGTATGGATAGCACCCGTGGTATTTCAGGTTTTTTTTCTGACTGGTTAGGAAAGAAAAAGTTCAATCTTTCTCCACTGCTGCATTTCTAAAATGTCATCGACTGGTATGCAAGCCCAAGCTGTTGTTCAAACTGTACGTTTTTTTGTATTATAATATTTCACATTTCTGCTTCAAAACTAAAAATGAGATCATCTGCTCATATTCTCCCCTGAACATACCAACCAAACAAGCAACCTTGTGTACCTGAAATAGTGGATCATTACTTTCTGATAAATATTTAATCTCGATCTTCATCCACATCAAGAACACAGCTGCGAACCATTTCCCAATTTATCTTCTATTTATCTCCATTTCCACGGTGACCCTCCACTCGGGAGCCCTGCTTAAAGACATGAATCTCTTTCAGCCTCTCTAAGTCCTTTGGTTGTCATATGTTCCATTACTTCACAAAGATCACAAAGATGCGATTTCAGAGGAGCTATCCACCTTTAATTAATAGGCTTACTGGCTTCCAAATTCTGGGCAGTCTGCCCTCCTGTCATACTTTATTACACCAGCCTAAAAATGCCTCTAATTCTTCATCACTAACATGATCTAAACTAACCTTTTTGATCATGTTAGCTTTGATTTATTCTCTTCTAGTAATAATAAAAAAGACATTTCTCACAGACTTACGCTCACTGCCTTTTATTCCTTGTAACTTCCCATGTATTTCTTTCTTCTTTTGACAGGCTCATACTTTTAAAAATTTCATGTTTTTGTCAAACATAACTTCAAAATAAGATGTGTCATTTATATGTGTCTTAACCCATAAGAATCCACGGTGACACCAGTGTAACAAGCACTTTGAGTGCCCCAGTTTCTTCTTTGTAAAGCTTTATGTCTGACCTTAACTCATTAAGTCCTTTAAGGAAAAATGGGTCTGGGTTCTTATGGGTTAAAACAACTGCTGTCAAATCTGAGTTAAGGGAACCCAAAGCTGCATAAAAAAAAAGTTAAACTTTTTCTTATTAAAATTTTTTTCGACTTTTTAGGCACCTCTTTTCTTATGTAAATTAGTTTATTTCATAAGGATTAGTGAAGTTTTATTTTATTACTCTGCTAAGGAACGTGGCGGAGTTATACGGCATTGGTCTGTCTGTCTGTCTGTCTGTCAGCAACATTACTCAAAAACGGCCAAACAAATTTGGATGAAATTTTCAGGGTCAGAAATGACACAAAGATTTGTCAGTGATGCAGCTTATATTCTAGATCCACGATGTTGTTAAAGATTTCTGTATCACTGTGAGATAGCTGCACGGCATCATTGTAACCATGACTACAAGTGAACGCTACATCAGCTGCCTGCTGATGACATGATTGCAATACTACAAATCCACCGCTGTGGACTTATCAAGACTCATCCATCTGAAATCATATGACAATTGATTAAATTGTTGGGGTGTTTCCAAGTCCCATCATTTCCTGCCGCCCGCTACATATTTAGGTCACGCGATTTGGTATCCGTACATAATATACACATGCATAACACACACCTGTGCTCAGTGCAAGTCATTTTGTTTGTGGGTACATCTGTATTAAATGGACACATTCTATGGTGCTGTGATTTCTGTGACAATTTCTTTTCAAGATTTCAGCCGTCAGAAGTGACACAATGACTGAGCAGAGTTGGTGAGGTACTTATCTTAACTTATCTTATCTTATCTTATCTTATCTTATCTTATCTTATCTTATCTTATCTTATCTTATCTTATCTTATCTTATCTTATCTTATCTTATCTTATCTTTAACTGTAGTGCATCAGTAGTTTCTGTTGTGCTTTGGAAGCACAGAACAGTGAATGATGAGACATTCATAGTTGCATGCAGCTTATTACAGCTTACTACTAAAAGTGAGTTTCATTAAGCATGAAATCCACTTAACTGCAGATCTGAGGGACCCTGCTGTACTGGAGTTTTTTCCATTTTGTGCATCTTCTACCCACAAATCCACGTGCTTATCCAGCTCAGGATTACTGGAAGCAGGAGTCCAGCACACACGAGGGAAAAGCTGGTCTACACACTTGTTAGGCAAATTTAATTGCCTCCACCTTCACCAGTTTTTACCTTTCCTCCTGCCACCACAGTCCAGCTGTTATTGTCTAGCTGTTTGCCCACAAATAACTCCGCATGTGTGCTTCATGTGCAGCATCTGAACAAACACACGGCGCAGCAGGAAACACAGTGTGACAAAGTAAACATGCTCGTCCACTTGGCCTGAAAGGTCGATGATTAGGTCAACGGTGGAAAACCAAATGATGATCCGTCACCGTTCATACAGTTAGTTTATTGAACAACCATTTTAATTGTACAGGCTTATTTGCTATTTTGTTCAGACAAAACTCTCATAATTTACTAAGTGAGCCTTGTTTAATTTATTAGATTTGGATAAAATTTTTTGTATTGTTTTCGGAGGAAAGTACACAATTAACAAAAAAAGGAAATTAACTCGTAGTTTTCTGTTTCTCTTCTGTTTTTAAGCTGTATCCAGAAGTCTGCAAACAGATTTCGTCAATTAACAACCCAGCAGCTTTTAATTAACATCTGTGTTTGCATTCATTTCTCTTTTTTAAATCCATATTATTTTACTAATTCTCAAACTACATAGAAATTTCTGAAAAGTGGTGATTATTATCTGTAAATAAGTACAGAGGTTTATGTCCAGACTATCAATTTAATGTTTTTCCTCATAATTTTGAGGTAAACCCTATCAGTTTTAGATGTACTTTACATTCAAACATCAATAAAATAACAAAAATCTGTAAAATAACCGAATTTCTGCCCAAAACACAATGAAAATGTTAGCAAATTTAATGCTATTTTTTCACTTTCTTTCTTTCTTCAACAGGCCTGCTGCATACATTAAGACTACCTTTAACCTAGGGGGTCCCGTATAGCTCAGTAGGTTAATAGGGTGACCGACGTCTCTGACGCAGTGGCCCAGGTTCCATTCCTGCTCACGGCCCTTTGCTGTGTGTCTTCTCCGCTGTCTGCCTTCACTGCAACCATACAAATGAAGCTGAAAATGGCAAAAACAAAATACTAAAAAAGAACTACCTCTATTCTAAACATGCTACCTTAAAGACACATATTCCTTTATTTATGGAAAATGACTGCTTAAAGTAAATTAATGAATCAGAATGAGCGCTAACAGGAGATTTATCTGGATCCAGTTTGGGAAGTACTTAATTCCAGCAGCAGTTATTTCTCTGTTATTTCTCCTTTAATGTAAATATGTTTTGAGGTTTTTTTTAAAAAAAAAAATAGACACCACCCACCAGCATCTCCACTTGTAAATTATTCAAGCAAAAATCCAAACACTCGTTGGTTTCAGCTAATCAAATGTGAATTAGCAACTTTCCTTTTCTACATCTTTGATTTTTAGAGTGTTAGTCTTGGAAAGTGATGGTAATGTTTCACTGTTCAGATGATAAGCACATTGACTGATAGCAAAAATAACTGTTATTTGAGGGTACTTGTATAGCTCAGTTGGTTAAGCAGGTGACCATGTACTGGTCTCTGACGCAGCGGTCTGGGTTCGATTCCTGCTCGTGGCCCTTTGCTGTATGTCTTCTCCCCCATTTCCTGTCTGTTATCTTTCCTGCTAAATAGACTCAAGTGAGATGAGCCACTTTCTTTTTTTAGATATATATTAGATTCTTCATCTGTTTTAGCTTCATATTATTGTAGATTTTTCTTCAGTTTTCTTTCTTTTTAAAAAAAAATCATATCAAATGTACCTCATACTGATTGAGCTCCTAGATGTTTTCCATTCCGTTGTTTCTTGGAATCCAGACTGTCCCTTTTTATTGTGGTCATGCTTCCAGCTTCCAACCCTCCTTTAATTGCCATTTTGGGCTTCTTTAGAAAACAATCTGCAATGGATTGTTTTATCGTAATCCACAGATCAGCATTGATCCGACTGTGGCGCGAAACCTTTGACCAACTTGTCGCTGTTGATATTATTGATCTATCGTTTAGGCGCTCTCAGCCTGCATGTTCAGGAAATTGAATGGCTCCAATTGATCAGCGACGCCTTCCAATGTAACAAAAAGCTTTATGTGGCTTCCAGTGAGAGAGCTGCCCGTTAATGGAGGAAACGAAAGAGCTCGGTTTGCATTCAAGTCGGAATACGGTAATTCATCGTTGCAGAAGCAGATCTGCAGCATAAATGTAGACACAGCAAAGCATCCTGAGCACATTAAACTGAAGACTATTGGCAAATACTCATCAAAAAAAGAACAAAAATAAACATTTATTTCCTTTATAATGATTACTGGAAGATCAATAAAGAAAAAACAACAGAAGCAGCTGCTAATGTCACGATACAGTAGAGATTATATTTCACTAAGGATGTCCCTAATTCACCAGACTGTAAGACACCCAAAGATACTTTACAAAGTAGACAAGACTGCCAAAACAAACAAAAAAACAAATAAATAATGGAGCATATACAAAGGGTATTATCAGTTGCAGGTAATGTTAAAAAGATTAATAAATTATCATCATGAACCCAGACACAAGAAAGAAAGACAATACCTTTAGCTAAAATAATTAGAAAAAATTTAAATAATTAAATGAAATTAATGTTATTGATTACATTTTTTACTCATTTTTATTGTACTAAAGAAATGTTTTAATAATCATTTAAAAGAAATTTAATGTTATTGTTTAATAGCTTTATATCAGATAAAATAAATAAATTAATTAAATATATTTCTTATTGATGGCATTTACTATTTTATCATTAGGAATAAATAATTTGTATTATTTTGCATTATATAAATTATATTCAGTGGCCACCAGTGGCTCCCCAGAAATATTCAGATCCTTTATTTGAGTAAAAGTACCACCATAAAAATATATAAGTAATGCTTCTATAATTAAAATTTTCCTTAAGTGAAATAACAGAATTATTATTTGCAAAATGTGCATTAAATAATATATTGAAAAGTAGGTTTTGCTCTAAATGTATATCTAAAGCAACAGTACTTGCTGTGCATCACCTGGCTGATGTATTATTATGTATGACATTATTAAATTTTACTGTTTTAATGAGTTGAGATGATGCTGGGCTATTTACTTAGTTTGTTGCATTGGTTGCCAAACTGTGGTCCTGGCCTCTCCTGTGAGTCACCGGATAAATCTGTGGCGCTGTGAGGTGATTAATGACGCAGGAAAGAGAAAAGGTTATGCTCCATAAATCTGTATAAGCCTTTTTCTCTCTAATCTTTGCTTTTTTGTAGCATAATGGATATTTTGGCCTCAAGCAGACGCTTAAATGAAAACATATGAGAAGTCCAGGCTGGATATCACTTTTGGTGCTCAGATATCGGAAATGTGGGCCCCAGTTCAGCAAGAGGAGACTGTGTTTTATAAGGGATCAGAAGCTAGACATGTAGGAACCACTGGCTTAATAATAATGTGCTGGATTTTATTACTTCATTGAGCAAATTATCTATCCCTGTCAAAATAATTCCAACAATGTTCTTAGAAATAGATACCAAACGTTTGATAATAACACAAAATAGATACAGTGAAGTAAAGTACTTAAAAAAGTATAATTCAAATACAGCTTGTTAAAGAATCTGATGGTCATATTCAGGTGCCTGTGATCTATTTAAACATAAAGGAGAATAGTTTGTAGAATAAAGCAACGTTAGGATTGAAATATTAACTCTATCAAAGAATATTTCCTTGAAATGACATTTATTATCTTCTTTTTTCAGTTTATTGTTCTGCATATCACAGTTATGCATCAACTCTGGCAGAGCTGTAGCACTGTGCCACCTTGTGGATAATATAATATAATATAATAATTATAATATTAACTATAATAATATAATATAATATAAACAATATAATGATAATAATAATTAATATTACAGTCATTGTTATAAATAAATTATTAGTATATAATAAAATTTAATATATCATGTAATAATAATAAAATAATAACAATAAAAATAATGATAATAATAATAATAATGACCTATTATTACCAAAGCAAAATACTTGCTTACATTATATTGCATTTTTAGATAATGTAATATAATTATTCTAATTCATATTGTTATAATATGAATTATAATTAAATATCATAACATTACAATATAACAACAACAACAACAACAACAACAATAATAATAATACATAGAAATATAATTAATTCTTATACTATAATATAAATTATATTTTTATACATTTTGTTAATTGGGGCTTCATTCACTCATGCATTTTGTTCATTAAATGGTCAGAAATGACAGGCTCAGATTTCTGTCAAAAAGGGTAACACAGCCTCATGCCTTTACTGTATGTGAACGGATTCTGCTCGCTGCTGTGCCTAGTCACCCACCAAAGGATCATTCTGAGTCTGGAAAATCCCTGTGAAGGCAGCGGCTCCTGCAGAATCCCTTGGGGAAATGAGGCATGGGTTGAATTTTTATTAAAGCAGCATCGTCAATACATGAGTTGAGTATTATTCAAAGTTTGGCTTTGAATAATGTTAATTCTTCTCTTCTACGTCACATATTATTTTTGGTTTTCTGTGAACAAATGTTACTTGAATTTGCCACTTGCTAACACCAGATCAGATTGATAGAATTGTGTTTTGTCTTCAGAGATCTAAGTTACTTGTTATACCTGCATTTTTTTTGATCTCTTCTTGTTTCCTCATTGGTCATTCCTGCTTTAAGGGTCAATAGCTGTGACATGATGAAGGAGTCGATGCTCAGCATGAGAGCTCTGGAAAAGCATTAAACACTCGACGACATCTGCCGAGCCCCAGCTCACATGAACCCCGGGTGATCAGACAGAAGAGGCATTGTGGTTTTTGACACACCGGGGGAGCCTCATCTCTAATGGCTGCTGCAGGGCCGGTGTGAAAGTTACAGCTGATCAGCCTGAAGTGTTTCCTTCAAACCGGCACAACATCCACAGCTCCCTGGGTGGAAACCGCTCCATCTTTGTCAGGACTTGTAATTACAAAGCCTCTCTGTTGCAGGATGTGGAAGTGAGCCCAGAGATTGTGTCCTGATTACAACTCTTGAACCACTGCACATGAATTACACTGGCCTTCCAGTGAACTCTGCCACATTATTCTTCTCTCCTTGTTGACTGCAGAGCAGATAAATCCAGAAATTTAGTCAATCTGTTGATGCCAACATGAAAGAAAAGCTTTTTTACTTCAACGTGTGTAAGACATTGACGAGGTAATGGGAAATAATAATAATAATAATAATAATAATAATAGTAATAACTTTATTTATGTAGCACCTTGAAGAACATTGACTAAGTGCTTTAACAGGTAGAATAAAAAATGACAAAAATGTACAGAATGGATAGCTAACTAATAGCTGGTTAAAAAGAAAGACATTGACAAGGACGAGAAGCTAAAGAGAAAGTAAAAGAGAGAAATAGATTAAGGTCAGGTGGTTAGAAAGAGAGTGAAGATCTGCATTAAAGGGCCATGAACCTGCGTCTGTGACAGTTCTGTTTATGAGTTACCCTTTTGTCCACTTGTTGGACGACATACTAAACTATGACATTTTTGTCACATTTTGAGCGACATACTTAACTATGACTTTTATTTCACATTTTGGATGACATACTAAACTATGACTTTTATTTCACATTTTGGATGACAAACTAAACTATGACGTTTTTTGTCCATTTTCGGACCACATACTAAACTATAACGTTTTTGTCGATTTTTGACATTTTTTTGTCCGTTTTCAGACAACATACAAAACTATGACGTTTTTTTCACATTTTGAGCGACATACTAAACTATGACACTTTTGTCACATTTTCGGACAACATACTAAACTATGACTTTTTTTTTTTCACATTTTGAGCGACATACTAAACTATGACATTTTTGTCCATTTTCAGACGACATACTAAGCTATGACGTTTTTTCCACATTTTGAGCGACATACTAAACTATGATGTTTTTTTTCCATTTTCGGACAAAAACTGACGTTTTTTGTCCATTTTCGGACCACATACGAAACTATGATGTTTTTTGTCCATTTTCGGATGACATACGTGACATACTCTGACGTGTTCGTTCATTTTCGGACAAAAATTGACATTTTTTTGTCCGTTTTCAGACAACATACAAAACTATGACGTTTTTTTCACATTTTGAGCGACATACTAAACTATGACACTTTTGTCACATTTTCGGACAACATACTAAACTATGATGTTTTTTTCACATTTTGAGCGACATACTAAACTCTGACGGTTTTGTTCATTTTCAGACAAAAATTGACATTTTTTGTCCGTTTTCAGACAACATACAAAACTATGACGTTTTTGTCACATTTTGAGCGACATACTAAACTATGACATTTTTGTCACATTTTCGGACAACATACTAAACTATGATGTTTTTTTCACATTTTGAGCGACATACTAAACTCTGACGGTTTTGTTCATTTTCAGACAAAAATTGACATTTTTTGTCCGTTTTCAGACAACATACAAAACTATGACATTTTTGTCACATATTGGACGACATGCTAAACTATGAATTTTTTATCCATTTTCGGACGACATACTAAACTTTGACGTTTTTTGTCCATTTTTGGACTTCAAACTAAATTATGACGTCTTTTGTCCATTTTCGGACCACATACTGAACTATGACGTTTTTGTCCATTTTTGGACGTCCTACTAAACTATGACGTTTTTTTGTCCATTTTCAGAAGACATACTAAACTATGACTTTTTTTCACATTTTGAGCGACATACTTTAGTATAATGACCTTTTTTGTCCATTGTCAGACGATATACTAAACTATGTCGTTTTTGTCCATTTTCGGACAACATACTAAACTGTGACTTTTTTGTCAATTTTCGGACAAAAAATGACGTTTTTTGTCCATTTTCGGATGAAATGCTAAACTGTGACATTTTTTGTCCATTTTCGGACGACATACTAAACTTTGACGTTTTTGTTCATTTTCAGACAAAAACTGACATTTTTTGTCCGTTTTCCGACAACATACAAAACTATGACATTTTTGTCCATTTTCAGACAACACACTAACCTATGACATTTTTGTCCATTTTAAGACTATGAGAGTGGCCGCATGGCTCAGTGGATAAAGTGGCCGTCTTGTAACTGGAAGGTTGCCTGTTTGATCCTCAGCCTGTCGAGCTTGTGTCGAGGTATTCCTGAGCAAGACACCTAATCCTTAATTGCTCCCGGTGGGTCGTGGTTAGTACCTTGCACGGCAGCTTCCGCCATCAGTGTATGAATGTGATGTATCATGTAAAGTGTTCTGGATAAAAGTGCTATATAAATACTACCATTTAAGACGACTAGGGTGTGTTTTTTCACATTTTGAGCGACATGCTAAACCATGAAATTTTTGTCCATTTCGGAAGACATACTAAACTATGACATTTTTTGTCCATTTTCAGAAGACATACTAAACTATGACGTTTTTTGTCCATTTTTGGACGACATACTAAACTATGACGTTTTTTTTCACATTTTGAGCGACATACTAAACTATGATGTTTTTTTTCCATTTTCGGACAAAAACTGACGTTTTTTGTCCATTTTCGGACCACATACGAAACTATGATGTTTTTTGTCCATTTTCGGATGACATACTAAACTCTGACGTGTTCGTTCATTTTCGGACAAAAATTGACATTTTTTTGTCCGTTTTCAGACAACATACAAAACTATGACGTTTTTTTCACATTTTGAGCGACATACTAAACTATGACACTTTTGTCACATTTTCGGACAACATACTAAACTATGATGTTTTTTTCACATTTTGAGCGACATACTAAACTCTGACGGTTTTGTTCATTTTCAGACAAAAATTGACATTTTTTGTCCGTTTTCAGACAACATACAAAACTATGACATTTTTGTCACATTTTGAGCGACATACTAAACTATGACATTTTTGTCACATTTTCGGACAACATACTAAACTATGATGTTTTTTTCACATTTTGAGCGACATACTAAACTCTGACGGTTTTGTTCATTTTCAGACAAAAATTGACATTTTTTGTCCGTTTTCAGACAACATACAAAACTATGACATTTTTGTCACATTTTGAGCGACATACTAAACTATGACATTTTTGTCACATTTTGAGCGACTTACTAAACTATGACGTTTTTTGTCCATTTTCGGACGACATACTAAACTATGACGTTTTTGTCGATTTTCGGACCACATACTAAATTATGACTTTTTTTCACATTTTGAGCAACATACTAAACTATGACATTTTTGTCACATTTTTGGATGACATACTAAACTATGACGTTTTTGTCCATTTTCAGACGACATGCTAAACTATGACTTTTTTTTCACATTTTGAGCGACATACTAAACTATGACCTTTTTTGTCCATTTTCGGAAAAATTAATGATGTTTTTTGTCCGTTTTCGGACGACATACTAAACTATGACATTTTTTGTCCATTTTCGGACCACATACGAAACTAGAAAAGCACTCAGAGAGTGCAGACCTCCGCCAAGGATAGAGAGGAAAACAGGAAACCCATGCAGTAAACGATCATGAGCTGGAATTGAAGGTCTGAGCCTTGATTTAACAGCTTTTCTCTCACATGAGGTGACTTAGTGGCAAAAACGATCCTATCACGCACCATGTCGTCACTATTAGCATAGCCGCATTCCTTCACAAGTAGCTTTAGGTCAGTAACGAAATGCTCAAAATACTCCCCTTTGCCTTGCAGTCTGTCATTGAACTTGTACCTTGCAACAATCGTGTTAGTTTTAGGCATGAAGTACTCTTCAAAGTGTCCGTAATAAGTGTCTAGCTTATTAGCTTCATCTGCGGTCAATGTCCAAGTGTTAAAAATATCATGGCCTCTTTCTCCTACCCACAAAAGCAAGTAGCTGCATTGGGTTGCATCCTCCTTTCCCTGTAGCGGTCCAGAAAACATGAGCTTTACGTGCTGCACTAATCTCCGCCACGCGTCAGGAAGGTTTGCTGAATCCCAATCCATCTGCGGTGTAGGCACTCCCGATGGATCCATCATTAACTCCTTTCTTTAGAAGTGTACGGTCCGATGAGTCTCTGACACCATGTAATGTTCTTGTTTGCATGAAATAAGACGACTTATTGAAGATTCTATCGGAGCTTTATTTGCTGCTCTGCCGGTCACATTGACCTTCATTATAACTGAGGTAAACAACACATCCCAGGATGCATTGCTACTCCCACTTGAACTCTGGTGAGTGATAAGGGACAAAATACTAGTAAGCATTGGGAATACAACACATACTAAAAAAACATACTGAAAAACCAGAATCCAGGATCCTGTCCGGATTGCCACCAAAATTAAATCAGCTCTTCCTCTTACCATAGTCTACATCCCCTCAAAATTTCATGTGAATCTGCCCTGGCGTTTTTTAGTTATCTTGTTAACAGACAGACACACAAACGCCATGTGTCACATAACCTCCTTGGCGGAGGTAACTACGACGTTTTTTGTCCATTTCGGAAGACATACTAAACTATGATGTTTTTTGTCCATTTTCGGACGACATGCTACACTATGATGTTTCTTGTCCATTTTCGGACGACATGCTAAACTAGAAAAGCACTCAGAGAGCGCAGACCACCGCCAAGGATATTGACATTCCCACAGAGAGGAAAACAGGAAACCCATGCAGTAAAGGCTCACAAGTTGGAATTGAACCTGTGTCTCTGACACAGTTCTGTTTACAAATCACCTTCTTAACCAGTTGAGCTATCTGGACACCTTGTTCCAATTTCTTGGACGACATACTAACCTATGATGTTTTTGTCATATTTTGTCCCACATACTAAAACATACTAAAAAATTCAAAGTGATCCAGAATCCAGGATCCTTTCCGGATTGCCACCAAAATTAAATCAGCTCTTCCTCTTACCATAGTCTACATCCCCTCAAAATTTCATGTGAATCTGCCCTGGCGTTTTTGAGTTATCTTGTTAACAGACAGACACACAAACAACATGTGTCACATAACCTCCTTGGGGGAGGTAACTACGACGTTTTTTGTCCATTTTCGGAAGACATACTAAACTATGATGTTTTTTGTCCATTTTCGGATGACATGCTACACTATGATGTTTCTTGTCCATTTTCGGATGACATGATAAACTAGAAAAGCACTCAGAGAGCGCAGACCACCGCCAAGGATATTGACATTCCCACAGAGAGGAAAACAGGAAACCCATGCAGTAAAGGACCATGAGCTGGAATTGAACCTGTGTCTCTGACACAGTTCTGTTCACAAATCACCTTCTTAACCTCTTGAGCTATCTGGACACCTTGTTCTAATTTCTTGGACGACATACTAACCTATGATGTTTTTGTCATATTTTGTCCCACATACTAAAACATACTAAAAAATTCAAAGTGATCCTGAATCCAGGATCCTTTCCGGATTGCCACCAAAATTAAATCAGCTCTTCCTCTTACCATAGTCTACATCCCCTCAAAATTTCATGTGATATCTGAGCAGGCGTTTTTGAGTTATCTTGCTAACAGACAGACAGACAGACACACAAATGCTGGGTGGCACATAACCTCCTTGACGGAGGTAACTATGACCTTTTTTGTCCATTTTCAGACAACACACTAACCTATGACATTTTTGTCCATTTTAAGACTATGAGAGTGGCGGCTTGGCTCAGTGGGTAGAGTGGCTGTCTTGTAACTGGAAGGTTGCCGGTTTGATTTTTGGCCTGTCAAGCTCGTGTTGAGGTATCCCTGAGCAAGACACCTAACCCCTAATTGCTCCTGGTGGGTTGTGGTTAGGGCTTTGCATGGCAGTTTCCGCCATCAGTGTGAATGTGATGTATCATACAAAAGCGCTATATAAATACCATTTAAGATGACATGCTAAACTAGGGTGTGTTTTTTCACATTTTGAGCGACATACGAAGAAACTGACATTTTTCTCCATTTTTGGACGACCTACTAAACTATGACGTTTTTGTCCATTTTCGGAAGACATACTAAACTATGACGTTTTTTGTCCATTTTTGGACGACATGCTAAACTCTGACATTTTTGTTCATTTTTGGACAAAAATTGACATTTTTTGTTCGTTTTCAGACAACATACAAAACTATGACATTTTTGTCACATTTTGAGCGACATACTAAACTATGACATTTTTTTGCACATTTTCGGACGACATACTAAGCTATGACTTTTTTTGTCCATTTCGGGCAACATACTAAACGTTGACTATTTTTGTCGATTTTTGGACGACATACTAAACTATGACGTTTTTTGTCCATTTTTGAACGACATACTAAACTATGACGTTTTTTTGTCCATTTTTGGACGACATACTAAATTATGATGTTTTTCTCCATTTTCGGACGACATACTAAACTATGACATTTTTGTCCATTGTTGGACAAAAAATGATGTTTTTTGTCCGTTTTCAGACAACATACAAAACTATGACGTTTTTGTCACATTTTGAGCGACATACTAAACTATGATTTTTTTTGTCCATTTCGGGCGACATACTAAACTATGACGTTTTTTGTCCATTTTCGGACGACATACTAAACTATGACGTTTTTTGGTCCATTTTTGGACGACATACTAAATTATGATGTTTTTCTCCATTTTCGGACGACATACTAAACTATGACATTTTTGTCCATTGTTGGACAAAAAATTATGTTTTTTGTCCGTTTTCAGACAACATACAAAACTATGACGTTTTTGTCACATTTTGAGCGACATACTAAACTATGATTTTTTTGTCCATTTCGGGCGACATACTAAACTATGACGTTTTTTGTCCATTTTCGGAAGACATACGAAACACTGACAATTTTTGTCCATTTTCGGACGACATGCTAAACTCTGACGTTTTTTGTCCATTTTCGGACGACATACTAAACTATGACGTTTTTTTGTCCATTTTCGGACGACATACTAAACTATGACATTTTTGTCCATTGTTGGACAAAAAATGATGTTTTTTGTCCGTTTTCAGACAACATACAAAACTATGACGTTTTTGTCACATTTTGAGCGACATACTAAACTATGATTTTTTTTGTCCATTTCGGGCGACATACTAAACTATGACGTTTTTTGTCCATTTTCGGAAGACATACGAAACACTGACGATTTTTGTCCATTTTCGGACGACATACTAAACTATGACGCTTTTTGTCCGTTTTCGGACGACATACTAAGCTATGACATTTTTTGTCCATTTTCGGACGACATACTAAACTATGACGTTTTTTGTCCATTTTTGGACGACATACTAAACTATGACATTTTTTGTCCATTTTCGGACGACATACTAAACTATGACGCTTTTTGTCCATTTTCGGATGACATACTAAGCTATGACATTTTTTGTCCATTTTCGGACGACATACTAAACTATGATGTTTTTTTGTCCATTTTCGGACGACATACTAAACATTGACATTTTTTGTCCATTTTCAGACGACATACTAAACTATGACGTTTTTTGTCCATTTTTGGACGACATACTAAACAATGAAGCTTTTGTCCATTTTCATATGAAAAATGACATTTTTTGTCCATTTTCGGACAACATACTAAACTATGATGTTTTTTTGTCCATTTTTGGAAGACAAACTAAACGTTGACGATTTTTGTCCATTTTCAGACGACATACTAAACTATGACGTTTTTTGTCCATTTTTGGACGACATACTAAACAATGAAGCTTTTGTCCATTTTCATATGAAAAATGACATTTTTTGTCCATTTTCGGACGACATACTAAACTATGACGCTTTTTGTCCGTTTTTGGACAACATACTAAATTATGATGTTTTTCTCCATTTTCGGACGACATACTAATTTATGACATTTTTGTCCATTTTTGGATAAAAAAATGATGTTTTTTGTCCATTTTCGGACGACATCCTAAACTATGACAATTTTTGTCCATTTTTGGACGACATGCTAAACTATGATGCTTTTTGTCAATTTTCATACGAAAAATGACATTTTTTGTCCATTTTCGGATGACATGCTAAACTATGATGTTTCTTGTCCATTTTTGGACGACCTACTAAACTATGACGTCTTTGTCCATTTTCGGAAGACATACTAAACAATGACTTTTTGGCCATTTTTGAACAACATGCTAAACTCTGACGTCTTTGTTCATTTTCGGACAAAAATTGACATTTTTTTGTACGTTTTCAGACGACATACTAAACTGACATTTTTGTCACATTTTCGGTCGACATACTAAGCTATGACGTTTTTTGGTCCATTTCGGGCGACATATTAAACTATGACGTTTTTTGTCCATTTTTGGACGACATGCTAAACTATGAAGCTTTTGTCCATTTTCATACGAAAAATGACATTTTTTGTCCATTTTCGGACGACATACTAAACTATGACGCTTTTTTTCCGTTTTTGGACGATATACTAAGCTAGGACATTTTTTGTCCATTTTCGGATGACATACTAAACTATAACGTTTTTTTTCTCCATTTTCTGACGACATACTAAACTATGACGTTTTTGTCCATTTTCGGACGACATACTAATCTATGACATTTTTGTCCATTTTTGGACAAAAAAATGACGTTTTTTGTCCATTTTCGGACGACATCCTAAACTATGACAATTTTTGTCCATTTTCGGACGACATGCTAAACTATGATGCTTTTTGTCAATTTTCATACGAAAAATGACATTTTTTGTCCATTTTTGGATGACATGCTAGACTATGATGTTTCTTGTCCATTTTTGGACGACCTACTAAACTATGACGTCTTTGTCCATTTTCGGAAGACATACTAAACTATGACGTTTTTTGTCCATTTTTGAACAACATGCTAAACTCTGACGTCTTTGTTCATTTTCGGACAAAAATTGACATTTTTTTGTACGTTTTCAGACGACATACTAAACTATGACATTTTTGTCACATTTTCGGTTGACATACTAAGCTATGATGTTTTTTTGTCCATTTCGGGCGACATATTAAACTATGACGTTTTTTGTCCATTTTTGGACAACATACTAAACTATGAAGCTTTTGTCCATTTTCATACGAAAAATGACATTTTTTGTCCATTTTCGGACGACATACTAAACTATGACGCTTTTTTTCCGTTTTTGGACGACATACTAAGCTAGGACATTTTTTGTCCATTTTCGGATGACATACTAAACTATAACGTTTTTTTTCTCCATTTTCGGGCAACATACTAAACTATGACGTTTTTGTGCATTTTTGGACAAAAATTTATATTTTTTGTCCATTTTCAGACATTATACAAAACTGTAACGTTTTTTGTCCATAGTCGGACGACATACTAAACTATGACATTTTTGTTACATTTTGGACGACATACGACGCTTTTGTCATATTTCGGACGACGTCCTAACCTGTGACGTTTTTTCCACATTTCGGACAGCATAGTAAACTGCGACGTTTCTTTAGAACTTATGTTTTGGGCTTATTCAGTAGGTAAGTTGAGAGGAATACAGGCAGACAGCGAAGACCTGCAGTATAGGGCTATGAGCTTACTTTGAACCTGCGTCTCTGACACAGTCCTGTTTTTGTGTCACCCTGTTAGCCAGTTTAGCTTTGTGTGGACATCAGAAGTCTCACTGTGACGATATTTTTTTTTTCCACATTTTCAAAATTTAAAATGGGTCAGTTTTCCCCACATGACCACATGAGGGTTAAGTGATGTTGACTCAGAAGAGTTGCAGAATAAACAATGTAGTTGAAGTGGAAGACCTATAGGGTGAAGACAGTGTTACATGATGTAGATTGCTGCACCTGAAAGGCTGTGAAGAGAAAAAACTTGTAAAATTTGTCACTGAAGTGATACAAACATGATGACCAGTCAGACTGCAGAAGGAACCAAGGACCTGCTGTAATGTTGTGGATGTAGCAGCTTCTTGCTGAAAGGGCTGCTTGGTCCTTACAGTCTCATGCAGGGGGTAAAAGATGTTGTCCATAAAGGATGTGAGCTTGGATTACATCCTCCTCTCACCCAACTCCTCACTGGTGTCCAAATTGCTGAAAGCTTTTCTTGAATTATTGCAAACATTTCTTTACATATAGAAACAAATCACACAGAAACACTGATTAGATAGTGCTGATATTTTATCAGTTTAATTCCAGTAACTGATTGACTAAATGTTGAACACGAGACGTGACAAAGACAATGTCGATGTTCTAAATGTCACTGTGGTTGTAAAATAATTATATAAATGTTCTTATTCTCTTTCCCGCTGCATAACGTGTCAAAGTCCTGCCCGGCTCCCAAACTAACCGTTGCCTGCTTCAGCAATAAGCAGCAATAAAGGACAAATGGACTGTCAATATGCCTTAATAAATCTTAAAACAAGTATAATATGCTGCTCATAATCTCTGCTTTATGCCTTGAGCTGTTTTGGCTAATATGCTTTTACTTTACTTCAAATCTGCTGTCTTTCAAAGGACACTATCAGACTTTACAGTTCTACATAACGCTTAGCCAAGTCTTGTTGTGTAACTTTAGTCCAGACAGTCAGTGGAAGTCAGCAGAAAGATGCCTTCCATTTGGCATGTTTTTTTGTAGTTGTTGCTGTTTATCCTTTATCTCCTGTGCTTTCAATGAACAAAGACCAAAAGCTTGGAAGCATTTAGTTTTACAGTGAAAATAAGGTTATTAAACTAATGCATACTGTGAGAAATGCATTTTTAAATAGTTTATAGTTTATATTTTTTGAACCATTTTACAGATTTTCCGTTTTGTCAAAGAACAGATAATGCCAAGTAAAATCTCCAAAAAAGTGTTAATTCACGTTTGACAGAAAAAAAAACCAGATCAAAACTGTAAATGTATTTGTTGACATTGTGTGACTGCAAATTTATACTGTTTTACTGTCTCTAGTCAGCAAAAACTATCATTATTTTACAGATATTTGCTGTTATTCTCACTATCTTTACAGTTTTTGAGTGATACAGTATTTGACATTTTTGTAACATCTTTTTTCTATCACCCTTGCTGTCAGTATTTATGTATTTTTTAGGGATGTTTTTACATTTTTTTGACCTTTAGCTGAACTATTTAGCTGTGTACTCACTACAAAGTCAGGAACTATTGCTGCTGCTGTTATTGCAGCAATATTGGCATCTTTAAATGGTTTACACTGTGCTATCAAACAACTTATATTTTAGTTTTTTTGCCTTTATTTGAAAGTCACAGTGAAGAGAGACAGGAAATGGGAGAGAAGAGTGGGATGAAGACATGCGGCAAAGGACCGCGAGCAGGAATCGAACCCGGGCCGCTGCGTCGGAGACCAGCTATCGTACATTGGTCACCTGCTGAACCAGTTGAGCTATACAGGCGTGTGATGGCTACCCCAGCCACACCCAGTCCTCACACAGGCTGTCACTCAGCCACCAGGCTTGATAGCCTGGACTCCGCCCAGGCCTGTACCAAAGCAGACTGGGGAAGGGGAAAGTTTGGGGTTGAGTTTCTTTAATAAATTATGTTGATTTACTTATAAATTTATGGGATTTTTGTTAATGTGAATCATTGGTTTACTGAATGTTAAATTCCCTGTTTAGTTAGGTCCTGTCTAGTGTTTTGTTCATGTCAGTCTCCCCCATCCTTATGTGTGTTGGACTGATCAACCGACTTAAGTGTTCCAGGTGTGTCTTGTTTGGCAGGTCAATTGTTTTTGTCTTGGTTCAGTTCAGTTCTGTTTGGGGGCATTTGGATTCAGTTACTTAAGATTATTTTGACCTCTTTTATGGGCCCAATTTAATGTTATTTTTGAACTCTTGTCAGCTACAATAAAAAGCCTTAAACTTTATGATTCTTTTGTCCTTCGTCCTGCCCTCGATCCCTTACAGGGCGCCCTATAAAACGATTTATAATTTGATTCAGAATGAACCGATGCCTTTCACGTAGAGCACCAGATTTCCATTCATATTCAGCTGCTGTGCATTAAAGGGTTAAATGTATCGGTTGTTCTAAAGCCCTGTGGCTGAGGTGTTCATGTGACAGCAGTGGGATGCTCTGGCATTGAAGACCTGAGGGTCAGATAGCAGCAAATCACAAGCTATATGAATGCTAGTTGAAAATAAAACAAACAAGCATAGTATGTTTGTGACTGCATTTCGAACAGTTTTTCTCAAAACCAAACTGTTGAAGAGGGACAATAAAAACACTTTAAGATCACAAGATAAAATGTTGCCATAAAATTTTCTTTTAAGGTCAGGTCTGCGGGTCGGTTCAGTCAGTAAGGCCCTCTGCAGAATCATACAGATGCTAAACAGAGAGAAAAGTTAACAAGACAGGACGCTCCATCACAGCTCTGTTCACCAAAGACAACTACAGTATTCTGCCACGTTCTAGACTACTATGTATGAGGAACGTACTCCTGCTAATGATTGATTTCTTACATTAATCGGTAGTGTTTGTTTGCAGTCCTGCAGCACCGGGGTATGATAAGCTCTGGGCCTCTTAGATTTCAGTTTTCCTGAACGATAACGTAAACTGGGCCACTCAAAACCGCAGAGACAATCTTTCACCATCCGGAGCCGCCGGCCGTCCGAAGTCTCTTCTTGGATTTAAAATCAGGAGTGAATTCAATGAGTGTGACCGAGCCTTAATCCCCACAGAGCATGGCCTCATTCCAGCGATTGATTCTCATTCAAGTGAATATTGATTGTTCCCATTTAGAGATTTCAAGCAGCCATTTGTAACAGTACCAGTCTGATAACTCCCCCATCTCACTCCTTTACATCTCCTCCCGGCGGCTGCAGTTCAGCAGGAAGCTGTGGAGGTTGTGGTTCTGTCACTGTGATAGTTTGGTGCCATATTTCTTCTTTTTTCTCATTATCACAGACCCACATGAAACTGAAAAAAATACACTCTATTTTTGGATGGCAGAGAAAATGCCAGCTCTAAAAACTCCTTGATCCAGTTTTGTTGTCCACTTGAAATAATGGTCAAATGTTGCTTTTAAATTGTTCATTTAAAGCCTTTAAGAGTCGTCAATGCAAGGATTTCACAGATCTATAAATCCTTAAGGAAGCAAACATGTAGTCATACAATTCAAAATATGTAGGTTTGATTCAAAGAAATTAGAAAGGGTTAAATAAACAGCTGATGAGGGATTTTAAAGCTCTAATATGTTAGTTATCAGCGTTTATTATTATTATGCAAATATAATCAATAATAAAATTTTATCCTCTCCCCATCATAAACATAATTAAAAATCATTTACCCCTGCCTGATAAAAAAACAAACCATTTTTAATTTTGCTTCATCCTCTAATGGTTCCTCCTCTGCTTTCCCCCCACAGCTCTGGCACGAACACACCTTTATAACCTTGGACATGGATGTCACCATTATAATGATAGATAAAGCTGCACGCAGAAATTCAGCCGTCCAGAAACGTTGGGACACGCAGTAGGTGGTGAGGAATGACGGAATATTGCCAGTGGATGAAATCTGGTGCAGGTTGAATGTTTGAGCCGAGAGGCTATCCAACACGCACAGTTTAAAGTAGAAACACCTAATGCAGTTCAACAGAGAAGCCTCCAATAAATGAACCACTGCTTATTCAGTCCGCATTTATTAGATGATGATTGCTCAAGGCTATTTAAATACAGGACTTAATGACATAATTACTCTCTTAATTTAAGAGGGTTATCATTAGCATTTTTCACATTTTGATGAGGCTACTGTTGGTTTGGTTGCATTACAGACCCCCTCCATCACTGAAAATCAAGAAACCCTTTAGACAATGTAACTTTGCTGCACAGAGATGAGATTTTGCATGTTAAATCAGCTACCAGAGAGGGGCTTTAACCCTTTGATGCACAACATGGGTCAAGAGATACTCATTTTCCATTGAATATGGGTCACTTTTGACCCATTTTATGCATCAAAGGGTGGGTGGGGTCCGCATGGCTCAGTAGGTAGAGTGGCCGTCTTGCAACTGGAGGGTTGCCGGTTCGATCCTCGGCCCGGACAGCTCATGTCTTCCCTGATGAAGACACCAAACCCTTAATTGCTCCTGATTGGTTATGGTTAGCACCTTGCATGGCAGTTTCTGCCATCTGTGGGTGAATGTGATGTATCATGTAAAGTGCTATATAAATACATTTACCATTTAAATCTAGGATTAGGCTGTTGTAACAAGATTTTTTTTCAGGATTTTTATTCTCTGTCTATCGATGACAAGGCCCAAAATATGTGTGGCAATCTACTCCTACAGCACATACAGTGTGTTTCACTGCTGTTTTAGACATTATTAAAGGACCTGCACACCTGCAGAGGTGTTTTAAATAAATCTGGATCATTCGACATCAAATCAGGCTGATGGAACTGGGTGGGGCTGTGTGAGGAATTAAGTAATGTCACCAGACTTAGGTCTTATCTGCTGATAAAAACATTTTTATTGCAGGAACAAATACACATTAACTACAGACACAAATGGACATATAAACGTAACAACGAACAAAAGTAAACATGGAAGAAGCAAGAGAGCACATGCATACGAGTGGAAAAAATGTACATGAGGTGTAGAAAGTGCATCTGTATATATCAGTATATGCATGTAAGTAAAGTCCAAAGTGATCAGCGGGAGCAACAGTCAACTACAATTTGATGGAGCTTGAAGGTCGTAGTGGAGTCTAAGTTGAAAATTTGAGGGTGTTTTGTAAGGTGATCTAGTTGATAGCTGCTGCAAAACAAAAGGAGTTAAGGTCAAAAATAACAGAAGTGCCTGGGATGATGAGCTTGATGTATTCAGTAGACCTAGTATGATATGAATTAAGGGCGACGTGAACAACAGAAGGCAGGAAGGAAGGTGTTTTACCCAGAACTGACTTGTAAACAAAATGAAACCAATGGTGAAGCCGCTGGCTATGAATGGAGTGCAACCTCTCCTATTTATTTTTTAGTGATTTTGTGGTTGTTTTGTGGTTGTTATAAACTTGGAGGTGTAAAGGAAAAGCTGTTAAGATATGAAGATGTTGACTTCTGACATTTCTCAAGCCCCTTCACAACTGGATCGCCTCCATGCTTCACAAGCCGGAAGGAATTTTACTGAGCTGCTGCGTTCTGACTGTGCAACCAAAAGTCAACCCGCTCAAACTTTGTATAATCCTGTTCCCATTCAGAAAGAGCAGCTGCCTTACAGTCCACCAGATAGATTTCATTTCTACAGCTGCTTCTGTTTACTCTACATGTATAATTTATGTTAAATAAAGCAACGTTAGCCCAAGATCTCCCTTAGGAGAAATATAATGTATTGTAAAATAACACTGAGGAAGCAAATTCATTTTTTAACTTGATCTGTATCCCATTAATGGGAGCTTACTATCTTACTCTTACAGTAGTTTCATGGTCCTGTAGAGACACCTACTGGCAGCTGATAGCACTTTCTTAAGACTTGTACAGACCATAGTAGTCTTTTATAGAAAATAGTGTTACACAGATTTTATCCCTCAGTATCTCAGCTTGGTGATTTCTGTGAAGAGTGAATTCCTTACATTTACTGAGGAATTATCCAATTATATATTGATATAATGGCTATAATGTTAAAGGTATATGTGACACCACCCTGGAGAGTATACAGGGTACATTATAGTATAGAACTTATTATCTATGGTATATGGCATAGAGAACATTATAGAGTCCAGCTGACAGAAAGGATTAAGAGAAAAAAGTGCAACTATAAATCTGTCTTCTACTTCTATACCACAGACATCTCCATGGATCTGTAAATGCACAGCAAAGTCCTGATAATGTCTGGTACAACTAAAGGTACATTACCTGAAGGATGCAATGAACATGACAAAAAAAATGCAGCTGATTCCAAAATACTTCATGTCCTATTTGACATGCTTAAGTTTAATTGTATTCCCAGGGTATATAAGAGGCCATTTCATGTCATAAGCAGCACTGCACATGCAAAGACCTACAGTGGTTTCCTGGCGACATTCAAGCCACAGCAAGTCAGAAGTTGTCAGGTCTCACATAACGCCTAAAACTAAAGAATGAGAGACAGGTAGTGAAAAAACTGAAGAAGCCCTTCATCAATGAAAGTCAGAGGAAAGCCTGGTTACTCTTTGCTGAGATCACAATCATTGGACTGCTGATGATTGGGCTAAGGTTCTGTAGAGGGATGAATACAGTTTTCAGTTGATGTCCACTCCAGCCAACTTACTGGTTAGGAGGAAGCCTGGAGAAGCTACAAACCAGACTGTCTGCCCCTACAGTAAAACATGGGGGTGGATCAGTGACCATCTGGGGTTGTTTCAGTCTGGGTGGAACAGAGCAAATGAACCAGGTCATGTACAGGACTACTTTTGAAAACAATCTTCTTCCATCAGTGGGAGGTTAACAAGGGAAATGCATTTTAGTGATGTTTTTAGACTTGGTGGGGGCGACTTTGGGATTAAATGTTTTTTTTTTTTTTATTGGTCATAGAGTTGCAAAAGAGAAAATCTTCCCTCACTGATTGATCAGATTTGAAGGTACAAAGGTGAAGGCCACACTTTCATTCCTGTATCTTATGTAATTAATTATGTGTCGCAGTCAGTAATTTCATGCATTTTATTAATGTAAGTGCTAATGATCTCCTCTACCAGAGTAAAAATCAGTGAGATGTAGCTGTACTTATCGGTTATTTCTGTTTTACTTATTGACAGAGGTGTTAAAGGCAGTGCAAGAGGCCAGTGAGACGACAAACGTATATGTAACAGTTAGTTATCATGGGTTAGCCTGTGATAACTTGGACTAGATGCCACTGAATTGAACTGCACCAAGCTGAAGGAAACAACATTAAATGAAACAGAATTTCATGTGTAGTAAGTTGAACTGAACACAAGTGAATTGTATTTGATTGAACTGAACTGAATTAAACTCAATTAAATTGAACTGAACTGAGATTAGCTGGGGCTCGGTGGTTAGAACCATCACTTTGCATCTAGAAAATCCCTGGTTCACGTCCCGGCCTTACCCTGGGATCTTTCTGCATGGAGTTTGCATGTTCTCCCTGTGCATTGTGGGGATTCTCCAGGTTCTCCGGCTTCCTCCCACAGCCCAAAAACATCCATCCATCCATCCATCCTCTATACAGGCTCCAGCACCCCCCGCGGCCCAAAAACATGCTGAGGTTAATTGGTGATTCTAAATTGTCAGTAGGTGTGAATATGAGTATGATTGTTTGTCTCTAAGTGTAGCCCTGTCCAGGGTTTCTCCTATCTTCACCCTAAGTCAGCTGAGGTAGACTCCAGCCCCCCACGACCCCAAAGAGGATTAAGCGGTGAATAGATAATGGATGAATGAATGAGATTAAGTGGATAAATTGCACTGAAATGAACTGAAGTGAACTGAATTGAATTAATTTGAAATTAGAATGAAATTAATTGTTTAAATTGAATTGAATTGGGCTCAACTGAACTGAACTGAATCAAGATTAACTGAATTGAACTGAGCAGAATTGAACTAAATCGAACTACATTGCACTGAATTGAGCTGAGTTCCGCTGCAGTGTAGAGTTTATCAGAAGGTCCTTTGTTTTAAAGGAACACCATTGCCTTTACTTCTGGTATTTCCTTGTAGGTTGATGATTAACTGCATAATTTGGTGAAAAGTTACACATTTTAACTTCTTTATATCCACATCAACATTCCTGCATTTGTGCATCAAGTTACAACCAAATAAAATAACAGTGATTTATGAGATAAGCACCGGTTTTCCTCTTTTCCCTTATTTTACACACACACACACACACACACGTGTACGTGTGTATGTGTGTGTGTGTGTGTGTGTGTGTGTGTGTGTGTGTGTGTGTGTGCACGTGCATGGACACACACACGTGCGCGCACACCGTCCAAAGGTATAAAGGTGAGTGTAGGTGTGTAGTTTCTCCAGTCAGAGACGACAGACTCCAGCAGCGTTCCTGTTCTCTGCTCTTCCTCTCGGCAAAATGACTAACGAATATAGTTATTTCGGATTCTCCTATGTAAATAGGATGGCAAAAAATGACACATCTGGCCCGGCCCTAGCCAATGCAGCAGATATCTCAGTCATTGTGGTTTACTTCTTGGTTGTGTTGGCTGTCGGAATATGGGTGAGTTTTCTAATCTTTCAATTTGCAATCCTTTAAATCTTGTTTCTCGATGACTTATTGACAGTTTCTGTAATCTGTTTTACTCCAAGACAACAATTTACAGCTAAATTATAATTTAAGAAAATGAGATCTGTCTGCTTTCAACCAGAAACAAAATGGAAAAGTGATTTTGTATTTTGGCAAAGACACAACAAATTTGTCTGCGGTTATGTCAGAGGCATCCTAGTGTTTTGCAATCAAGGTGTTATGTGTTATGCGGGTCTTTTACAACAGCACTAAAGTAAATGAGACATAAATGGAGTGGACTGATGTTGTGCAATCGTAACGTTACCTAGCAACCTGCTTCCTAATTGTTTTACAGGAGATAGCATTTTTTTACATTTCAATAACTACATGTTAAAAATCAATTATATTTATTTATGAGCAGGATTGTTGCACTGACTTTCAAGTTGTGTGCAACGATTGTGTTGTTTTTTTTCATTTGTATGTGTGTATACAGAGGGGTACTGCAGGCTTTAACAAATAGTGACAGCTGAAAAAGTTACTAAAATGCTAAAAATGTCCCATTGTCCTGTTTCAGGCTATGGTCCGCACCAACCGATCCACTGTGGGTGGATTCTTCCTTGCAGGGAGGAGTATGGTGTGGTGGCCGGTGGGTATCTGCTAACATTAATACAACTCTACATGATTGTTTCTTTAATTTTCCAGCTTAAAGTGTCATTATCACTATGAAAGACACATGCAGACTGATACGTTTTGTGTTATTAGGTATTATAAAATCAGTTGCTGTTGCTATATTGGAAGTGCTTCATGTGACATTTGATTTTATTAGAATGATTAGGTGTGTAATTTATCTTAGTTATTAGGCTGACTTTGTAGTGGTCATACCATAAAAACATAATCAGATTTAAGCCTTTTATAATGAAGTCTGAAGCTTCTCTTAATTTCAAAATCACAGCAAAGAAAATATAAACAATGCACATTAATAACTCATTTAACTACACTCTCCACAGATCGGAGCATCACTTTTTGCCAGTAACATTGGTAGCGGCCACTTTGTAGGAATCGCTGGCACCGCTGCAGCTGGAGGAATAGCCACTGGTGGATTTGAATGGAATGTGAGTATTTGTGACTGTGCCAGATCGGTCGTTATCGTGCCTTACACAAATGAATTTCCAATCTGTGACACAGATACCGTTATCAGCAATCTCAGGTGAGCTGATGGTTCAAAGAGTATCATCGGAGTTTCACCCTGCAGACGATGGAGGGAAATTGTTCATCGATCTAATTATTTATCATTTATTTCCTTGCGTGTTTGTGTGTTTCAGGCCCTTGTAGTAGTCGTCATTCTGGGATGGCTGTTTGTGCCCATCTACATTAAAGCTGGGGTGAGCAGAAAGCATTTTTTTAAAAACACATATACACATTTTATTTGTTTAAATTTGCATTGAGCAACGAAAAAAGTCAAGTAAAATGCAATAAGCTGTGGCTGTTTCTAGGTGGTCACCATGCCCGAGTACCTGAAGAAGAGGTTTGGAGGACAGCGTATTCGCATCTATCTCTCTGTGCTCTCCCTCTTCTTGTATATTTTCACCAAGATCTCAGTAAGTTGCAACGGATATTCCCATGTCAACACTGTACCATTATTAGATGATATCAGCTGAAGTGATGCATTGCTTTTCCTCTCCACTCAGGCAGACATGTTCTCTGGCGCCATTTTTATCAACCAGGCTCTTGGGCTGAACATCTACCTTGCTGTTATCCTGCTACTACTGATTACTGCGCTATACACTGTCACAGGTCTGTCCACAGGGGGAATTTGCTTCCTTTTCCACCAAACTCGTGGTGATTTTGCTCATAAACTAGTGTTATCTGCGTAAATGGCACCATGACTGGGGGTTAAAGTCTTGTCAAGGCCATATGTAGACACACACACATCGACAACGGCTCTCTTTCCTCAGAGCTAGTTTATCTGCTGTGTTATTGTGGTTAATTACCCATGGACTACGATAAGCATGAACTGACCTTCTGCTACTCCTCTGTTATAATGTGTCAACAAGTGGACTTAAGTTTTATAAGATGATCACCGAAAGAGCAGTTACATAATAATATGATACCCGGATTTTTTTTCATCAACCTAGCATGCATCATCTCAGGGCTAGTTGCACAGTAGAGTGAAGAAGCTGGTGTCTTAAACTATAAAATCAAACCCAGTAAAGACTCCGAAGACTCCCCTTGAGCAATTTCTTTGGAAGAAAAACAGGATGAAACCTCCGGCAGAACCAGGCACAAGGAAGGTAGTAGTCTGTCTCCACTAGTTTGGGTTGGGAGGAGAACAGCGCAGCAGAGAGAAAACAAACAAGCAGTACAAAAGCCAACAATAAATACTTGGGAGGTTGTCGAGGCTTGTAACTGCGGACCAGAAACAAGTAGGGACACGTAGCAGTAAATTTAGTGGATGTTTTAGAGTCACCTGAGCCATGAAGTTATATAAGGTTTCATAAGTTTCATATTTAACTTGAAACATAGAAAGCTGGTGTAATGTCCAAACCCAAATTCGAGTAGGAGGATTTGCCTCCTACTCCATTCTTGGAAACTTTCTGAATCAGAAGTAAATCTGCAGCCTGACAGCAGAGTTCTCTGTTAGCATAATACGGTACAATAAAGTTCTTATGATGTGATCTTGTTTGGTTGTGTAAATTATAATACAATAAAGACAGGCTAACATGGGAAAAATACGATGCCTCTTGTTTGTTCCTGTTAGAACTGCATTTCCAGAATCCTTAGTTTTTCAGAGAGTTATTAAAACATCCTGATAATAAAAAATTACAATAGTCCAGCCTCGAGGTAATAAATTCATCTGCTAGTTTTTTAGCATCCCTCTGAGACAGGATGATTTGATAATATTGAACAGTTATGTGCATGAGAGGCTGATTGATAACGTCACATATCGTATCTCAGGTGGACTTGCTGCAGTGATCTACACAGACGCCTTACAGACCGTCATCATGGTTGTTGGATCATTCATCCTTATGGGCTTTGGTAATATGATATTTTCATTTTTTTTCATATGTTTTATTAGTTATTATGGTAGGACAAGTCCTGTTTGTGATGATGAGTAAAAATCCCCATTAAATGGTTTAACTTGCACACATCTGCAGGTTTCCATGAGGTGGGAGGCTATGAAAGCTTCATGGATAAGTACATGGAGGCCATCCCCAAAAACACGACTGGCATCAGTCCAGAATGCTACGAGCCTCGACCAGACTCCTTCCACCTTTTCAGGGATCCAATCACAGGAGACCTGCCATGGCCTGGCCTGATATTCGGACTCACCATTCAGGCCACCTGGTACTGGTGCACCGATCAGGTCAGTAAAGAAAATTGGCAAAACTGATTCTTATCTGTGTGACCACTTGTGATTGTGAGGATACTTCTGCTGATTCAACAGCAGCTTTAACTAACCCACGAACAATACAGGATCACTCAGTTGATTCCCACACATTTATGGTCCTTTATCTTTGCCAGACTCACTTAAGCGGTCTGCGGTGGCCTGCTGTAAGACAACAGTCGTACTCTTAATTTGTCATCAACTCCCTAAGCTGTAGGCTTTAAAAAAAAAACATCCATTGAGAAAAATGGCTCCAGAACCATGAGCCCAAAGATTACGACTTGGAGAATTTTAAAGTCTCTATCTCCCCGTCACCAGTTCAGCTTGAGATTCCAAAACTTCCAGCAAAATGTTTCATTTCCACACAATCAAATCTGCAACTCCAGCAAATTCCATGCAACAGAAATCAGGTGCAATCATTGTAATCATAGCTGTAACAAACAGCCTCGTCACTGAAAGTGCGACAGTCAGGCACCTTTGAAAAATGGCATCAGGTTGCTTATTAATAATAGATACCGCCTGGCCCTCCTACAGGTGCAAGGGAGGTGGAAAGGGTTAATAAGTACCCCGACACTGAAATGAAAGTAACTGAGAGACTAACACCGGAGCTCGGTGAACAGCTAGGTGCAAATTCAAACACATAAGGGGTGTCCTGCTGTGTCAGTTAACAGAAGAAGACAATTTGCTTCTTGGGGTCACTCAGCAAACAGTTTTAGAAATGCATAATTTGTAAAACCTCCATCTGAAATTGACATGTATTTGTAGTAAGGTACAAGGGCCTAAAAATATGCTTACCTCCTTAGCAGTGCTAAATGGTGACACCGATCTTTTCCCATTTCTAGGTGATTGTTCAGCGCTGCCTCTCCGCCAAGAATCTGTCTCACGTTAAGGCCGGTTGTATCCTCTGCGGCTACCTGAAGCTGCTGCCCATGTTCCTCATGGTTTTCCCCGGGATGATCAGCAGGATTCTCTACCCTGGTGAGCTACTTGTGACTTACGTAGGCGGAAGCAAGCTTACTGGCTCAAAGTTCATGCACATGTTACCACCAGCATAATGTAGAATTTAAACATTTCTTAACATGCTGCTGATTTTATTAACTAGATGTGGTGGCATGTGTGGTCCCGGAGATATGTCAAGAAGAGTGCGGTGCCAGTGTAGGCTGCACCAACATCGCCTATCCCAAAATGGTGGTGGATCTCATGCCCAACGGTGGGTGTCTTCCAATCTTTTTCCACGGAGCTGTGAATGCAAACTGCAGCCTCTTCGTACAAGTTTTCCTCTTCTTCATCTGTTATTCCGCCTACTTCAGGTCTGCGAGGTCTCATGCTGTCTGTGATGTTGGCCTCTCTGATGAGCTCCCTCACCTCCATCTTCAACAGTGCCAGTACTCTCTTCACCATGGACATCTACACAAAGATTCGCCGCCACGCCAAAGAGAGGGAACTCATGATTGCTGGCAGGTAAAACACATATCTGTGGTTGTGTTCAATATGAATTACTTAAAGTCTTGAGTGCCACTGTTTCTAAATGTGTGTTTCACCCGTGTATAGAGTGTTTATCTTGGTCCTGATTGGTTTGAGCATCGCATGGATCCCTGTGGTGCAGTCAGCCCAGAGCGGTCAGCTGTTCGACTACATCCAGTCTATCACCAGCTACCTCACTCCACCCATTGCAGCCCTCTTCATGCTCGCCATCTTTTGTAAACGAGTGAATGAAACTGTAAGTCAACTCAGAAAGTGTCATATGTTCCCTCGCTATAAACATCACACAACAGGAACCTGAAAGGCTTGTTCACTAGCACTACTATATGACTGTCAATCTGATAGTCATGAGCAGTCAGCATGAGGGAACATAAAACTCAAGCTAGACTCAAGTTGAACGGTTAATATAAAGCCAGACCCAACAACTGGCTGCCTTAGCTTAGCATCTAGACTGGAAACAACAGAAAACTTTTAGCTTGACTCTGTCTAAACGTACAGTTCCCCATTAACATTTCACGTTGTATGTTTAATCAGTGCAGAAATTAAAGTGTAAGATTGAGAATTTACCATTTAGCAGGGAAGTTAGCCTGTTTCTTAGCTGGAGTTCAACTCTACTAGTTGCCTGGTAACTTTCTCTGAACAAGAAATGTTGCCATGAATACATGAAGTAGTATATATTCATTTCTATACTCCAAGCAAATGAGTTTAAGTGTCTCAGGATCTTGTTCACAAGTGACAAACTAATGAAGGATGAGGTGGAGAAATGGATTGGTAAAGCATCAATAATGATTCAAGTGCTGTTCTGGACTGTTGTGCCAAAGAGGGACCAGAGACAAAGCTCTCAGTTTAACTGCCGATCCAACCTTTATCTTTGGTCAGAAACTCTGGGTAGTGACTGAAAGAATAAGATCATGGACAGGGGCAGCTTTATTCATGAGATGGTCTGGCTCAGCCTCAGAGATAGAGTAAGGAGCTTGATTATCCACAAGGAGTTCAAAGTAAGGTTGTTTCTGCTTTGCGTCCAGAAGAGCCAGCTGAGGTGTTTAGGGTATCTGTATGCTTTACTTTGGAGGTTTTCAACTGGGGAGTGACCCCAGAGTAGGCCCTGGAGGGATTACATATCCGCTCTTACTTTGGAAAGCCTTGCGATTTCCCAGGAGTAGCTGGAAAATGTTGCGGGGAAGAAGGACATAGGAAATGACTTGGATAATCTTCTACTAGTCTGCTACTGTGTTCCAACTCTCGATAAACAGAAGAAAATGGATAAATGGATGAGTGATTGCTTTAATGTTAAAGCACAACATGGCATTTTTACACTTTGGTATCTGTACAGATTAAACAAAAGAAATACATGTTGGGTGGTAAGCATCACTACTGATGGTAGGAGGGTTTTGTTACCTAGGTTAGTCTGACCTGTTTCAGTCCATATGCTACACTAAGCTAAGTGTCATAGCCGTAGCTTCTAGTCATTCAAACAAGCAACACAGCAGTGTTCATTCAATCCAAAATCAGCACAAAGTTAAAAAAAGACTTTTTACCTATTGCTGTTTTCCTACAAATGTCTGTCTAAACCACTGTCTCTCCTGTTTCTTTCACCAGGGTGCATTTTGGGGCCTGTTGATTGGCCTGGTGATCGGCCTGTCCAGAATGATTGCTGAGTTTGCTTATGGGACAGGAAGCTGTGTAGAACCCAGTGTCTGTCCCACCATCATCTGTGGAGTCCATTACCTCTACTTTTCCATCATCCTGTTCACTATCTCCTGCATCATCATACTTTCAGTCTCCGTCATGACCAAACCCATCGACGACAAGCACGTATGTAACCGCTGTGAGATAAGGCTGAATAAATCATTAATGTATTTATGTGACCACTTACCAGATGACACTCCCATTCCAAGTTATTGTAGCTGCAGTAAAGGAAAAGAAGTAATCAAACAACAACAAACAAAGAAGCAACACACATCGGAAGCCTTTCCTCTAATGTCACTGTAACTATAAATTTCATCAAACAAATACAGTGAAGGTTTATCCACTTTGGAATCGTCATCAGTATAGATTCTTGATCTGCTTTACAAGACCTAAGGAGTCTATTAAGGCCTGATGACTTAATGAGGTTCTGCGACTTTACAGGTAGTGGCATGCCCCCAAAAAATTAGCCTGGTATCACCAAAGGAGTTGGAATATCTCAGTTAATTTTTGATTTTCAAAGGGCACAGACCAAATGCAACTGAATGTAGTTTAAGAGACCAACAACCAACCAGAGCAGCTAAAATTCTGACCACTTCCTTTAATATTGATTGAAAAGAAGATTCTACAGACAATTCCGCATCAGTCCATTTTGGTTGTTTGCCAAACTGTCTCTGTACAGTCATTTTATGAATCCCACTCCATATTAGATCAGTGATCATGAATTGCATAGGCGACACTAAGTATTGGTTCAAATAAGAGGATGAAAGCAGGGCACATTCTACTAGAGTAACTGAAACATGAGCTGTCAGATTCGCCTCATTCCCACCTTACAAATGTGCGATTGCTGCCAAGGTTGTAGTTACACACGTGGACAAAATTGTTGGTACCCCTCAGTTAAAGAAGGAAAAACCCACAATTCTCACTGAAATCACTTGAAACTCACAAAAGTAACAATAAATAAAAATTTATTGAAAATTAAATAATCAAAATCAGCCATCACTTTTGAATTGTTGATTAACATAATTATTTAAAAAAACAAACTAATGAAATAGGGCTGGACAAAAATGATGGTACCCATAACTTAATATTTTGTTGCACAACCTTTTGAGGCAATCACTGCAATTAAACGATTTCTGTATTTGTCAATGAGCGTTCTGCAGCTGTCAACAGGTATTTTGGCCCACTCCTCATGAGCAAACAGCTCCAGTTGTCTCAGGTTTGATGGGTGTCTTCTCCAAATGGCATGTTTCAGCTCCTTCCACATATGTTCAATGGGATTCAGATCTGGGCTCATAGAAGGCCACTTTAGAATAGTCCAACGCTTTTCTCTCAGCCATTCTTGGGTGTTTTTGGCTGTGTGTTTTGGATCGTTGTCCTGTTGGAAGACCCATGACCTGCGACTGAGACCAAGCTTTCTGACACTAGGCAGCACATTTCTCTCCAGAATGCCTTGATAGTCTTCAGATTTCATCGTACCTTGCACACTTTCAAGACACCCTGTGCCAGATGCAGCAAAGCAGCCCCAAAACATTACTGAGCCTCCTCCATGTTTCACCGTAGGGACAGTGTTCTTTTCTTCGTATGCTTGGTTTTTGAGTCTATGAACATAGAGTTGATGTGCCTTACCAAAAAGCTCCAGTTTGGTCTCATCTGTCCAAAGGACATTCTCCCAGAAGCTTTGTGGCTTGTCAACATGCATTTTTGCAAATTCCAGTCTGGCTTTTTTATGAGTTTTTTTCAGCAGTGGTGTCCTCCTTGGTCGTCTCCCATGAAGTCCACTTTGGCTCAAACAACGACGAATGGTGCGATCTGACACTGATGTACCTTGGCCTTGGAGTTCACCTTTAATTTCTTTGGAGGTTGCTCTGGGCTCTTTGGATACAATTCCAACGATCCGTCTCTTCAATTTGTCATCAATTTTCCTCTTGCGGCCACGTCCAGGGAGGTTGGCTACTGTCCCGTGGGTCTTGAACTTCTGAATAATATGAGCCACTGTTGTCACAGGAACTTCAAGCTGTTTAGAGATGGTCTTATAGCCTTTACCTTTAAGATGTTTGTCTATAATTTTTTTTCGGATGTCCTGGGACAATTCTCTCCTTCGCTTTCTGTTGTCCATGTTCAGTGTGGTACACACCTTTTCACCAAACAGCAGGGTGACTACTTGTCTCCCTTTAAATAGGCAGACTGACTGATTATGAGTTTGGAAACACCTGTGATGTCAATTAAATGACACACCTGAGTTAATCATGTCACTCTGGTCAAATAGTTTTCAATCTTTTATAGAGGTACCATCATTTTTGTCCAGGCCTGTTTCATTAGTTTGTTTTTTTAAATAATTATGTTAATCAACAATTCAAAAGTAATGGCTGTTTTTGATTATTTAATTTTCAATAAATTTTTATTTATTGTTACTTTTGTGAGTTTCAAGTGATTTCAGTGAGAATTGTGGGTTTTTCCTTCTTTAACTGAGGGGTACCAACAATTTTGTCCACGTGTGTATTTTTTTCAATTCATAAGCGCTACAAAATATGTGCAACATGCTCTGCTGTGTAATGTACTTTTGCATATAGTTGTAAAATATTTGTTTCAAACCATATGTTGTGTTGTTTGACCAGTTGTATCGACTGTGCTGGAGCCTGAGGAACCGAACGGAGGAGAGGATAGACCTTGAACAGGATGACTGGGTTAATGATGCAGATGCCGACAGCGTGGATGAAGATGGTAATTAGCAAACATAGAGACTATACATATACAGTGACGGTACATTCATACACATGTACAAATGCAAAGATGTTTTCTTCATTGTCTTTGTTCTATTGCAGAACATCGTGAGGAACCTGGTGTGTGCAAGAAGGCACTGATGTGCTTCTGCGGACTGGAGCAGGAAAATGCTCCCAAGCTGACCAAAGAGGAGGAAGCGGAGCTGCAGAAGAAGCTGACAGACACATCAGAGGTGCCACTATGGAGGAACATTGTCAATGCCAACGCCATCATCCTCCTCTGTGTGGCTGTCTTCTGTCATGGCTATTTTGCTTAAAGGAACTCTGGGATACTCTAACTTATATTTCACTGACCGGATATTATATTAATATAATTTATGACCAAAACAACCAGTGAGTAGTCTTTAATATTAAGATAATGCACTTGTCTACCTTTCTGCTCTATCGCTACTAATATATGTACTATATGTTGTTTATGGTATGGAACTCGTCCATTACATGTTATATATTTTTGCAAAGAAATTGCCTTTTCTGTTAACTTTTCCTGGTATTTGTACTACTGAAGTTAACCAGTAAACCATACTGTAACATATTTACGCATATTACTCTTAAAATCTGTTAAATAAGTGCACAAATATTCACACATTTGTATGCTAGTCGTTGTTCTGACACCCTTCACATTTGTAGATCCCCTCAGCTTTCCGTCTTGTCTTTATGGTCACTTATGTGAATGTTAACGTAATGATCAGGAGGATATGTAAATTAAAGCAGCTCACGAATGGAGATGGAGCTTGACTCACGGCTGTCTTCACCTTAAAACTCATCGGGGCGCCTGTATAGCTCAATGGGTTAAGCAGGCGAACCATGTATAGGGGCTGGTCTCCGACGCAGTGGCCCGGGTTCGATTCCCACTCGCAGTGCTTTGCTGCATGTCTTTCCCCCAACTCTTCTCCCGATTTCCTGTCTCTCTCTACCTCTCCTATCCAATAAAGCCTAGAAAAGGCCAAAAAATAAACAGTGCACTTATTCAGTTGTGGAAATGTCTAAATTGTGATCCAAGCTCACAGGTTCTTGATGATTAGCCACACATCACTATCCCAATCATGAAGATGTACATTTTGTTCCAACTGCAACACTTAAATCTGACCCAACACTGGAAATAAAAATGCTTGGTTATCTTGTCCTGGACTTTCTAATTTACATGTGAATAATGTGAAATGGAAATATAGTTCATGATGTTGCCTTTAGTGATAAAAAAACGACAACTCGGCACTCAAAATATCAGCACAATGGACCTGTATAATTTTAAAATCCTTATGATTACTCTGTGCTACCTCGTTCTTCTTTAAACTGTGTTTTCTCTATATGTGTGCACAAAGTCCATGTCTTAAATCAATGCATCTTATAGTGTGTTGTTCTAGGTGTTAATGAATATAAACATTTGAGAGAAGAAGGGTTGTGAATCACTCCAAACATTTTCTGACTGTTTACTTCCCTCTAGTCGCTCGCTGTATGTGTTGATACTAAAAACAAAAGACGCTAAAAACAGGTGTCATGTTCATTTTATTACACCCTAAATTCGGGTAGAATTTCCTCTCACTGAGGTAAAATTTACTTTCATTTAGACTTTAAAAAACATGCTGAAGGAAACACAAACCTGATCATTTACTGTAAGGCTATTATCTCAGTCTTATCTTTAACTCTGGGGTTAATGTACACTGAGTGTAGCAGCGTGTCCAATGGTTTATGATTTCTTGCCTTGTTCCCTGAAACTTTATCTCTTTTAACGCGTGCCCACTCTCCCCCAACTGTAAATTACTTTATATCTATTCTCTTATGTCTGGCAGCGATTCTGTTGATTAATACAGTGACAAAGCATATAAAAAACATTCAAAGGTCAGTCCTGAGGTTTGCTGTTTGATTGCTTCATTGGACAGACCCTGTGATAGGTAATACGGAAACCAGACATGTTTTAAAGTTTTTGAAAATTGCAAACCAAAACAACTGAGTTAATTGGTATATGGAGAGCTAAAATCCAATGGAACTATGATGGCCTTTAAAAACAAAATTTAATAAACATCTTCCAAAATATATCAATTCACAAGAAACAGCAGTATGTTAACAGAATGCCCAGGAGTAAATAACAAACATTTAAACCAACATTTGAAGGTTCAGTTGTCTGCATATTGCTGTAATGGCCAAATACCTCAAAATCACAGTTTTACTGAAAAAATGATGACAATGAGGCACCCAGATAGCTCAACAGGTTGAGCCATGAACAGCAGCAGCAGCAGCCTGGGTTTGATTCCAACTCAGTTCCCCCCATTCTTCTCCCCGCTTTCCTGTCTGCCTCTCTACTTACCTATTGAATAAAGCCAACAAAAAGGCCAAAAAAAGCCCCCTAAATAATAATGACTGTGTTTATAATTTCACATTTCAAACATGTTCAGCTGAATATCTTGCTGACACAAATGGAACATAAGCTTCACAAATCTATTCAATGTTTCAGGGTTGGATTCCGTGAAACGCTACAGATTTGTGATGTAAATCTCCATAAACAGGTCAGAAATGATAATGAATATCAAACAGTGTATTGCTGTCTCTAAATATAAGGGTAAAAAAGAAAAATCACAACCATGGTTATGACACAAACAAGGTGAACAACATGACGACATGGCCAACAGGCCAAGGCAAAGATGGCTGAAACACTAGAGCCCCCTACTGGTGCAAGAGCCTCACTACATGGGACCAAATGGATACAAACTTTTAAAGTTTAAACCCTCCTGCTATAAAAGCTGCTGATTGAGCTTTAACCTGGCATGTCTCATGTCACATAGGACCATTTTTCCAGGAACTGTGTTTGTGTTATTCCTGTCCTTTTGTTACTGCAAACAAATCAGTCAAACTGTGTTGTTATGTGTGACTCAGGTATCTCAGGGAATAATTGCTGTACTCACTAATGCAAGTCAAATTTTGGTCTCTTCCAGCCTATGTAAAGTTAAACAGCATTTTCTATGAAGGTACTTCAAAAAGTTCTCAGTCTCACACAGACCCAAGAGACATAACTCCCATTTTGGGCCATAATTGTATGCTGTAAAATAATAAGACGAGAGCAATAAGATAAGCTTTTAATTATCATCACAGTGGGGAAATTTGTACTGTGAGCAGTGCTGGTTGTAAAGTCTGAAAAGCTTTATATAACCGTCCACAAAAGCTCAAATATATTCTTTATTCCTTTAGGAGACGAAAGCTTTAAGCTGGTGTGTCTTTGCTTCAGGACAACGCATCCGTCCAGACTGGGACTGAGTTCAGCTCAATGGTTATAATTCTGATATAGAGCTAGCTCAAAGTCTTCAGTTTTTTTTGTCAGGTTTGACTCTCATGATTTTAGTGCTATCCACATTGAGACTCTTAAGTCAGCATCTTCACAGAATCCTTTTTTCAATGAGGGCGATGTGATAAAGTGTCGTTACACCACCCAAGTTAACCTTGTGACCAGCTTGGCAATGTTTTTTATTATATTTTCAACATGTCTCTTGTCCAGCAGAGAATGCCAGTCTCATGGAAGAAGTCCACAGTGATGCCTGTTGCATAAATAAGCTGCCTCTCCACTCTCAATGGCTTTTAACCGAAGGCCTTAACCTCTATGGTTATGAAACAACTCGAAAAACTAGTCAAAGAAGAGCTACTCTAAAAAACTGAGTGCCTGCTAGACCCTCTCCAGTTTGCTTATAGAGATAAGAGGGGCGTCCAAGATGCTACTGCTACTCTACTTAACCTTGTATATAAGAACTTAGAAGGTACTAAGAGCTGCTTTTTGTTGATTTCTCATCAGCTTTTAGCACAATCCAGCCTCACATTTTGCTAGAGAAGCTTGTAAATGTCTTTGGTTGGTCTTGTGGGTTGGATACTTGATTTTCTTACAAATCGTTCACAACAAGTCAACAGAGAACTGCCAAGCCTACTGACCTCCTCCATCAGATCCTCTCAAGGCTGTGTTTTATCTGCCCTTTTATATATTTTATACACAAATGATTGTGTCAGCAGCCTCGATGACAGATTCATCATCAAGTACGCTGACGATTCGGTAATCGTCAGCCTAATTGATGACGATAAGGCTGGACATGCGCAGATTCTTGGTGATTTTATATTATGGTGCAAAGAAGCAGAAGCAGATCAGTGTTACTAAAAAAAAGGAGATCTGCTTTGATTTTACCAAGATTGCTGCTAATGTTCTTATCTTATGTTTTGTGTGATATTTTATTGTTTTTATTGTGTGTTTACGGTTTTATTTGTTTTTTTTTACATTATTAAAACATTTCTTTCAATTACTTTTGGTTGATTGTTTATTGGGAACACGTATAAGCTGTTGCATAACAAATCACCCTTCAAGGGACAAATATTGAAGCTGAAGTTGAAGAGAGCACAGGTGGCAGAAACTGAAGCTAAATGAAGCTAAATGTGACTTTATACACTTTACTTGCACAACTTGCACTTCTATCCGATCATCAAACTGAAATCCCACTTTCACAGTCACCATTTTCAAATAGGTGATGATGTCATGCATGCTGTTGTGGAGAATCTGGAGGCTCAAGATGCGGCTTTCTACCATGAAGGGATACCAACGTTTTAACATCGGTGAGTGCATTTAAGTTAAAGGAGACTTACTTTTAAAAAAGAAATACTCCACAAAGAATATTTCTCCTGTGATTTTCCTGATGAGAACTTTTCGAAGTAACTTTGTGAATGTCAAACTAAGAATTTCAAAGATATTGTGCCTTTTTTATCAAATGATTCTGATGACAACGCCTACTAGGGTCACTTTGATTGTATCCAGGTCTTGGCTTATATCTGAAAATTTGATTTACACCACTTACCCTGGGCTGCACAGTGAAGTAGTGGTTAGCACTTTCGCCTTGCAGCAAGAAGATCCCTGGTTTGAATCCCGGGGTGGTCCTGGGATCTTTCTGCATGGAGTTTGCATGTTCTCCCTGAGCATGTGTGGGTTTTCTCCGGGCACTCCGGCTTCCTCCCACAGTCCAACTAAACTACTCTAAATTGCCTGTAGGTGTGAATGTGAGTGTGATTGTTTGTCTGTATATGTAGCCCTGTGACAGACTGGTGACCTGTCCAGGGTGTCCCTTGCCTTCGCCCAAGTCAGCTGGGATAGACTCCAGACCCTAGTGAGGATAAAGCGGTGTATAGAGAATGGATGGATGGACCACTTACCCTCTCTGCTACCAACAAAAGACAAAGTATACCTAAATATAACTAGTTTTCTTCAGTGCCAAAGTATTCTTTACATTTTTCTTCAGCCTGTCTCTCTGCTGACAATTTGTTTAGTCTTACTCCTATCCCAGCAACTACAATTAAACTGGCCTTCAGTTACTTATAGCTTCCTCTGAACTGCACTTCACCTCTTACAGCTGCAGTGGGAAAACTCTTAAATCAACACTCTCGACTTGGACTTTGCCAGAAACTTCTTGGACACACATTTTTGTAAGGTTTTGGTTCACTGGTATCTGAAAAATGTTCTTAATAACAAAATTCTAGGGTTTGGTCTATTCTTAAAACAAACTGTCTGCCCTGCTGTAAATGTTTTTTTGTAACTCTCACAAACTGAAAATCTGCCTTTTTAGCATTCATGATGCATCTGCCCATTATTTTCTTGAGAAATATGCAAAATGTCACAGAAGCATGAAACTCTGCACACAAATCAGGACTGATGAAAAATTAGACTTTCGAGGGGAATTGCATAGGTATCTGCCACAGTGGCTCAATAGCGCCACCCAGAAAATTTCAGACATTCACTACAGCCAGTATGTGTCACCTACAGCTATGAAATTTGGTACACATATGTAACATGTTAAGATGCACAAAAAAGTCTATGACAGCCATGCTCAAAACACGACAGGAAGTTGGCCATTTTGAATTATGTGTCATATTTTGGACGATTTTGGACCAATTTTTGCACATTATCAAGAGCAATAAAGTCAGACACGGTAACTCTGACAGAGCTGAAATCTGCCCGGGATGTACACTAGGCATGAGTGATAAAAAAAATTATCAAAATACTCAGCAACAGTCTGAGGGCAATGTAAAATAAAAGGAGAAATAAATGAATGATAAGTGCCAATATCTCTGCAGACATTATTTGGTCAACGCCGTCATCATAGTTCTGAAGAAGTAGGTGCACTGACCTTAGAGTTTTAAGTTGAAGTGGCTTTATTAGGCTTTATGAATAGCACTGGAGCTGTCTTTCCTCTAATTTATTCATTTTCTGCTTTCAAGTAAGAATAACAAGAATGCAACGGTGTGCAGGTGAAACTGGAAGATGTGGAGTTGTGTCAGACTGATCATGATGTGAGAGTCACTTTGCCTCGTCTACAAGCTTAGGCTGTGAATAACGTTTGTTGGCTTTTTAGCTATTTTGCTCATTATTTCAGGGTTGCAAACTCTCACACTACTTGCATGACACATCTTCCTTCTGGTTCTGTCTCACACTCTCATGCTGATTAAACAAATGTAACACCAAAATAAGAGGAAGCTTCAAGCTCTTGATTTACGATAAACAGTTATACAAGTTAAACAGGCTTCTGTCTGCACACTGGGAAAAGTCTGATCAGGTTTATTCATATTTCATCCCTGACACTCTTTACAGACTTTACAGAGACCGCAAAAGACACAGCCTTTAGTTTTTGGAGGCAAACACAGTAAACATTATTAGTGTAATCTGAGTTTTGCCTCATTTATTTTGCTAGAGTATTTCACATCTGTTCCAAACTCTACAAAAACTGTCAGATTATTGAGACTCATCAGTAATAAATGCAATGCAAGTTTTGACAAAATGCTAATAAGGACTGAAGCTTAGTTTGGCATTTCTAGCTGTCCCAGCTTGTAAGAGTCTTTCCTCTGAGTATCATACCTGCAGCATCAGATAGCAGGGACCCATACGAGCATTAGTTAAGCAACCACTGGGCTGAACTCAGACAGAATTGTCACCATTATTGATTTGAGATATTGTGTTATGGGACATCATGGGTGAATTTTCTCCCCTCATCAGCATCACTATCTTATTTCCTGGTTTATTTAAAAGGTTGTAATTAAATAAAATTATTGTTGTAACTTAAAATTAGTTTTAATAACCTTTAAGATAGACCAATCTTACTTAAGCTGGTGGCTAAAACTGTCAGATCTGGTCTGGCCCAGTGGTTCTTAAATGTTGTAGGTCATACCATTTCTGGAAAAAAAAAAAAAAAATTTCAAGGCACACTTATGATTGTGTGATTGTAGCTGATAAATCCCAATATGCATAGTTTGAAGACGCTATCCGGTGATATCATGGAGAGCATAGGTTAAGCATTGAAACTAGGGTGAAAATATTTTGATTACCGAATACCAGGACACTTGGCCTGGCAATGAGAACTCAAATGATGTCTTACAAAGGTCAAGGTCAAAGGTAAAAAGGTTCTTCATTGTCATATCATTCCACATTTGCACATGAAACAATACGAAATTGGACCCTGGTCCCGGTTCCAGCCATCAAAACAGTATAAAAACACTTTCATAAAGACAATATAAGTATAAAGAGACACACTATACATACAAACATGCAACATAAATATATGTGCAGTGAGCCATTTAGTATAATTTCAATACATTTAAAATATCCCTCCACTGGATGGCTAGAAAATTGCTATATTACCAAATACTATCTATAACCAAAGACACAAATTCAGATAAGCTTCTCAGAGGTTACTCAACATGTTTTATTATGGCAAGTTTCAAAAATAATTGATGAAAAAAGATAGAAATAATGTCTCTTCTGCATTATAAAAAAAAAATCAACTAAAAATACCTCTCTTATATTAGCAATCCAGCTTAAACAAAAATTATGTCACAGTAAGGTGAACTGTGCAATTAGGTTAACATGTTATCATTTCTGGGCTTAGCTAAGCCAGAAATTTAAAATGTGATCTATTACTCATTCATGACATGAAACTTATAATTACTCAATAGCTAATGTAATAACTCATCGCCACTGTGACATTTAATGACAAACCATGGCATATTTGTTGTTAGCACTTGTAAAATTAGATCCTTCGTTAAGCTAACATCCTCCCTGCAGCAGCTAGCTTAGCTTGAGCATTTAGCTTCTCAGAGCTCCTCAGCATGAAGCCTCTGAGTTCACACACATCCTGAAACTCTGAATGAAACCAGGTGACTAATGGCCTGTAATAAACACAATGCTTGTGGAGCAACATTACTCCTTTATTTATTTATTTATCTATTTATTGTTGCTGTTTTGGAGGTTAGCCGACTCCCCACACTGCCAGTCTCCGCGCCAAGCTAGCAGGCCGGACACGGTGTCCAGTGACCTGCAGAGAGGAAGCTGTCAACCTGGTGGTAAGGCTCACAAACACAACAAACTGCTTAGATTTTACACTATAAACCACAGTGACATATAATTTACTCCATTTACCTTTTTATATACTACAGGGGCATATGTGGTTGATTGATACGCGAAAAATTAGTGGGCATATTTAAATGTTTATTAATGCAGACTATCTGTCAGCAATTACAGCTTCTTATTTGAAGACATATTTTATATTATTACATCTGCTTATAGGATAGGATATTACTTGTAATTGGTGACAAAGGAGTGTATTTGTCAACAGATTCATTCATAAACAAATATATGTCCCATTAGCAACATAAACTTTCACATTCATTCCATTAGCCACTTTGTACTTCTGTTGTTTATAGTGTGCTAATACTGTATTTACTGTTCTTCATTTCCATCCTTGTACATATTATTATTATTATTATTATGTTTATTCTGTAAAATGGCTGCTTCTTAGCAATGTAAATTCTGTTTTATATATTATTGTGTGATCTTAACCTAATATTTAATATAATCAGGTGAATTTGTATTTTATATAAGATTTTAGGGTCGTTATCTTAATATTTAAGTTAGTCAGTTTCCTTTGTATCATATGTTATAAGGTGCTAACCTTAATATTGAATGCAGTCTGGTAAATTTTCATAGTTAATAATTTCATACAATCTTAGCTTTAATAATTAGTTTAGTCAGACAAATTTGTAGTTATATAACATGGTATGATGTTTTAATATTACTTTATTATTAAATGAGGTAGGTAAAGTAGTATTATATATAATACTGTAAGGTGTTAGGTGTAGGTACATTTGCATAATATAATATCATAAAGTCTCAGCCCAAATATTTGAGTTAATTTAATCTGTATTAAATATAGTGTTGTACTGTCTTAATATTTAAGATAGTCAGGCACATAACATTGTAAATAACATTGTACAATCTTTAGTTTTTGAAGTACTCAGGTAAGTTCATATAATAAATAATACTGTATGGTCTGAAGCTTGGATTTAAACTTGCTATGTATATTTGCAACACCAGTATTTTTTTTTCTACTAGAAGGCACTTTGGTTGTTTTAAATGTGCTACATAAATAATGGTGGTTTGACTTAAAACCAGTTGTAGTACCAGTACTAAAAATATAGCAGTAACATGTTCTCATATGTAATTATTGCCTCAAGTATTTTAAGAGTGAAGAATCTTTATTATAATTATGCAGTTAGCTTTCACCAGTTACATGACGACATTTTTTTGGTATTTTCAGCTTAAAAGTCAACATTAAAAGATGTGGACAGTAAAACATGCAATACATAAAAAAATAGCAAAAATACATTAAAAGTAAGAAAAAAATATGCAGCAGACTGATGAAAGCACAACAGTTCAAGGTGCAGTGTCACTTCCATATTGTGTCAACAGCTTGTCAAAGCTCTGGGTAAAAAGCTGTTCCTCAGTTTGGTGGTTTGAGTTCTTATCAACCTGTACCTCCTTCCTGAGGACAGAGGCACAAACAGTTTGTTACCAGGGTGGGTTTAATGAATGCTGCCAGCCTTTCTCTGGAGGCGACCATGCATAGACAGAGTCCAGGTTTGGCAGAGGGCGTCCCACAATCCCCTGAGCTCTTTACCATCCTGGCCAAGTTCTTCCTGTCTTACGCTGTGCAGCTGCAATACCAGACGACCACACCGAGACAGAGAATGCTCTTTGTAGTGGTTCTGTAGAAGTTTGTCAGCAGTCTGTTTGAGGAAATAAAGTCTTTGCTGGGCTTTCTTGAGAAGTGTTCGGGGTGATGTGGATGCCCTGGAACTTGATGTTATCAACTTCTCTTCGTCCTCCTCGTGTATGAGGAGAGGAGCATGGGCCGTCTTCCTAGATCTCCTGTAGTTCACAATGCCCTCCTTGGTTTTCCTGGTGTTCAGGACCAGGTTGTTGTGTGAACACCACTTGGTCAGGTGCTGGACCTCCTTCCTATAGAGGGTGCCATCATTGTTGATATAAAACCCACCATAGTCGTGTCATCTCCAAACTTCATGATGGTATTTGAAGTGTGGATGGCAGTGCAGTCATGTGTGATATTTTAACTTAAAGTGACATATTGAACATGATTTCAAGCTGTCTAAAACATGCTGCTGGACAAAAGAATGGGAGATGCCAAAGTCTGAGCAACCTGTGTTGCAGCAATGTTGAGTAAAGTGTAGTGCACTGCGGTTTCCTGAAACGAAAACTCCTCCAAACAAAATGTATTTGGTGTCCAGAGTTTGCTGTTGTCCTTATTCCATTTTGCGTTTGATGACCACATTATGTAAGCATATCCCTCTTACATTGATTTAAAATTCACGTCATGTTTTTTCCCTCTTTGATGTGAGGATTATTTGTTGGTCAGCATGAAAGCTTGAGCAGATACAAAACTTATTAAAAATCCTCCTTATGCAACATCACTGCATGTGGTGAGAGATGAGGATGTTGTGACTTTATAGATACTCAGCAGTCATGTCTTTTTTTTTTCCAATGTCTTAATGAGGAGTTAATACAAATGGCACCTCTCTACTGCAAATTGCTTCACCAAGGCTCCTCTCAAAGGAACCCATTTTCTGCAAACACGAGTCACATGTGGTCTTTGATGAAGCTTCCAGTCAGCAGCTTGACACAAACTTAATTGTGAGTGAATTTATGTTCACGTCAGATGTGCTGCACTCTGTACATCAGCTCTGTTTACACCGGCTTCCTGTGTTTCCTGTGCGCCTGGCTGGTACCATATGTGAGCCTGCGCATATAAAGCCTGACTGATAGCTTGTGGAGCTTTCATATCTCAGAAGGCTGTGGGTAAATGTGCATATGTGTGTTTAGACGGGGGGAAGGCGGTGGTGGTGGTGGTGGGAGAGCATTGTTAAACGTTCCTCATTGGCTGAAATATTTTCTCTGGCAACGGGAAAACGTGATCCTGCCTGCAGAGGCACTGCAGTGTGTGCTGCAGCGAGAGAGAGCAAATGAGAGGGCGAGAGAGGCTGAATGTGAGTGGGAGAGAGAGAGAGAGCGAGAGAGAGAGAGAGAGAGAGAGATAGGAGGGGGTGGGCAGGAAAAATCAACCACATGCATAAGGAGGCAGCCAGAAGCACAGAGACACAGAGAGAGGAAGAGTGTGTGTGAGTGAGTGTGTGTGCATGTATGTGTGAAAACACTGCGCATGTGTGACTGAGAGATGCACTGACTGGAGCAGACGGAGGAGGAGAAAGAGCAGTAATGAACGGCAGCTGAGGCAAGAGGAGAGACAACAGGAGCAGAAGGAGGAGAGAGGTTCTACCTGAAGACCAGCAGAAAGAGAGAACGGGGAGTCAGCGCTGAAGCCCAGCAGAGAATACGCTGAGAAATCTAAAAGAAGAGGAAAACGGGATGGAGAGACAGATACCAGAGGGTCAGTCACAGTTCGGAGGAGAAGGAGGGTTGGCAGCGTGAAGGACAAAGGTACCAGAGAGGAGAGGAGAGGAGGGATGCGGAGGTCGATGAAAGCAGCCCGAGACATGATGTGCTTCCTCCATCTTACATCTCCTCCATCTTTTCCTCCACTCGCTGTTGCTCATTGTTCATCCCTGTAGAAACAAACAGGACAGGAGAGAGCATCCTCCGTCTGGACAAAGCAGCTTGGTTTATCTTCACAGAGACATCTCAGCAAAAAAAAAACAAACCTGGACCTAGAGCGAGGAAGGCGAGAAAGGGCGAGAACAAGACGAGTGACAGACAGGTGAGAATGAGACCAGGCTTTCCGTCTGTTATGTGGTGACGATGCTGAGGCTTTTCTGTGTCTTCGAATCTTCAGATTATGAATGTTTCGGGTCTGTGAGGTGTGGCTCGTCTACGTTGATGCTCTTTTCTTACTGTGTCTCTTTGTGCATGGATGACACAGGCAGAGGTGACTTCGTTACGTTAAGCTTGGATTTGCATGGCGGTTGCATCATGGACGTCCATTTTGCAGACATGTACACACACAGATGCATGAATGGAGACACACATGTACGCCCACAGAGACACACACCTGCGCACCTGCTTATCTACGCAGACCACAAACAGCAGCGGTTGGAAACTGTGAATAGGGCGCAGATGCTATCTTGAGGGTTTCCTGTCTCCAGCGGTTGTGACATTTGACAGACCTCTGCACAGACAGACAGACAGACAGACAGACAGACAGACAGACAGACAGCAGGGGCAGGTGGAGGAGGGAGGGAAGGGGGTAGAAAGGACGGGGCAGGAACGGCCAGTTCTGTAGCTGTCAGCAAACACTAAAGCATCTCCATATTGGCCATACATTGGCGCTGCAGTGAGAGTGCTCCATGCTGCGATTGCATAACTGCTGCTCCCGAACGCACCCCTCCCACTGGCGAAGCAGCACACTGACTCCATCTCACACTGTCCAAATATTTTGGCCACCTCAATTCTATCTCACATATGAGTCGCTCTCGTGCATCATCGCTGCTGTCCACCTCCACCCAGAGCGGAGGCAGTCTTTAAGAGCAAAATCCATCGCCTTAATCAATCCAGTTCTTATTGAAGAGGTGGACACTTGCAGAGCTTTTTGCTTCATGAATCTTCCATGAGGTCTGTGTCAGGTGGAGCGATTATTGCTTTTTGTTTTTCTGCCCGTGTGCAGCTCTGCCATGTTGCTGTGGGAGCTACATGCACGAGAACAAAGAGCACTTGGCTGTAATGAATTGCGAGGCAAAATGGCCGATGTCTGCCGTGAATGACAGCGGGGCTGAATTATTAAAACAACACCTCACCACACACACACACACACACACACTGAGCACTTTCTGCCCGAGCAAAAACACAAACATCCGACTGCACTTATGCACTGCACTGTAATTATGACAGATGGATGGATGCAAGCATCATATGAGGATTTAAATCATGGGAATAATATCTACAAGTATTTACATACTGGCATTTAAATTACAGCAACCTACTTACGAGAAAAAAGTCATGTAAAAAAGACACAATATGTAAAAAAAACTACACAAAATTAGGGCCTGAGCATTTAAAGCTTCGCATATCATGGCTGTAACAGATAAAAATGTAACAACTAGAACATAAAACACACGTTTATGCAATGCCATACTTGATTTCCTCTCCAAACTGTAACATCTACAACATAATAAAGCATCCTGTGTTTACATTATTTTCATGTGGTCTCTGCAAACTGCATTATCTGCAGAGAAAAGCTGCATCCGGTAAACATACAGTAAATCTGGGGGATTTGCCCTCAGATCCCGCTAAGGTCACAACATGTTACGTAATGAAAATACAACATAATATTCAGCACCGGTCCCGGCACAGATGTGTCGATGTGTTTTTGCCAGCCCAGCTATGAATGTGGATGCAAATCTCAACATAGCTGGCATACCTGACATACTGCTGGTATGTGGCGCCGGGGCACAAAGACCCGGACCTTGTGCTCTGTCCAGGCCAACATACGGATAGATAGATGGACAGAGAGCAAGAGGGTGAGACAGACAGACAGACAGAAAGACGGATGCGTCTCTATGACTCATTCAGAACATGGTGCCCTTCCCCTGCACTCCGATCTGCACAGGTGGAATCAATCCACAGCGTTCGCGAGGACCAGTGTGAAATCCACCGAGGAACAGAGGGTGATATGACGGGAATGTTCTGCAAAGGTGCGCGGATCGGCATGTGCTGTCTCTCTTTTCAGGTTTTGTCTGTGTCAGTTTAATCAGGTAATCTAGCATTTAAAAATATTCGTCCTAGTGGCTCCTGTCGGCCCGTTATCAGTTTGTTTGTGAGTCCACAGGAATGTAAAGGGTGTTGCCCTGTACGTGATAGGGAGTCGTTGGAGGGTGAGAATGTTGGAGGATGTGTGTGTGAGTGTGTCTCTAAATGTGAATGCAGCTCTGTGTGTGTTTAATGCTATGAGGAATTTGCTGCTGAGGCAGACTCCTCTGACATCTCTGTGGTCAGCGCTCCTCTTCCTCCTCTTGCTTGTGATGATGAGGTCAAATGCCTGCCATGATTTCATTAGTGTAATAATTCCTCTGCAGGAAAAGCATCCCGAGCTTTGCACACACACACACACACACACACACACACACACACACACACACACACAAGCGATGTGAAGACTGTGGGGAGCTGCAGCAGTTTACACTGTGTTAATATGGTGGCTGGGTGGAAGATGAGCTCCTTACATAATCGGAGAGAGGGCTCCGTCGATTAGGCGGAGGCTGCGCCAAAGCTGGCCCATCAGCAGGCAGCCCGCATCACTTATCAGCCCTTTTCATAGTGCTGTCACCAAATTAGAGGGTAATTTTAGCTGCTTCATCTCTCCCAGGCTCAAAGGATCCTCGTGCAGCCTAGATGCTTTATCAACTTGACCTTTGCCATTATCAGACGGAGTCCTTTTTACGAGATGTTTTCATCCTCTGAAGGAGTCTAGACACACAAGATCTGTCAGATAATTATTTGGGCCCAACTGATACTGGATGTTTTAGAGTTTATAGAAAACACTGATGTATATGTGTGTATAGGGAAGGTCAAATGCTCGTAGACACACAGGGATTTTCTTAGATTCCTTCTCACACACAGTTTCTAAATCATCTCAAACACATCCTTGCATTTCTTGCGTTCATTTAATTGGTCCATATGTACAGAAATATCGATATATCTGTATCATTATTGGCTCCAGCACTAATTCAAAACTATCTTCTTATAGTGTTTGTAATGAATTAAAAACTCACGCCTTAAGCCTAGCAAAATTTGCTAAAATGCAACTGCTTAGATCCAGCACAAAATAAACAAAATGTAGCTTAAATCAGTAATTTTCTGATTAAAAAATATGTAAACAAGACTAAGAAACTGACCAGACTCTGTATCACAGATAAGTTTAATATCTAGTATAATAATTAGGACTATATTATCATACTGTGTTTTACAAAACTATCACAAAACAAACATAAATTCCCTTTAGATAATAACATACTCATTAATATTCTGATATTAATTTAGCCATACTACAAGATATTGGAATCATGATGCAAAACTAGAATTATTTTCATGTTAGTAATGTCTGTACCTGCTAGGTGATTATATATAAATTAATGATTAATTTCTCAGACAACTGTTGCATAAACACACTAGTGGTCGACCAGCATGTTGTTTTCAGGGCTCATGCTGATTATTAGTAATCAAGAAGACCGATAACTGACAATAACTGATAAATATTTGCAGTTAAAATGAAAATCTTGGTGTGAAAATATAGAATTTTCAAACTTCAACACAAAACCTTCCTGATATACCTTTGCTTATTCATGTTTTTACTTACTCTACCAGTCAAACGTTTGGAAACACCTTCTCATTTAATGTTTTTTATTGCTTTATTTTGTACATTGTAGATCAAAATTATTAAAGAATACATATGGAGGTATTCAATTCAATTCAATTCAATTCAATTTTATTTATATAGCGTCAATTACAGTCAAATCGTCTCAAGACGCTTTACAGAACCCATATGTTGTAAACAAAAAATTGTTAATATTCAGTGTCACTCTACAATCTAGAAGATAATACAAATAAATAGAAGGCATTGAATGAGAAGGTGTGTCCAAACTTTTGACTGGTAGTGCATGTTTTACTAAAAGTGAGCTTTTCAACATTTATCCATCAGTGTTGTTTGGCTGTTATTCATGACGTGTGACCATTCACACAGTGCAGATAGAAAGAGGCGGCTGCATCAAAGCTAAAGTAAATGTTTTTATTTTAGTAAGAATTTTTAAATAATTACATGATGACGATAATCAGAAAATGTTGAATATCTGATACGGCTGATAATCAGTCAGTCCCTGATCTCCAGAAGCAGTAAGTTTAGCTTCTATATGCACTAAAATCAAAGTATTTGGGTGAAAATCATGTCCCTTTTTTGTGTGCTAACCTCCAGCCTTATGAAATGTGCATGAATGCCTGCTGTGTGCGCATGGGAAAGAAACAGAGGCTATTTCGGGAGAAGTGTTGCAGCACTGCAGAGCTGGACGGACACATTTGGCCAGATTGTGTGAGCGATTGGTGTGATTGTGAGGGATTTTGGCTCACAGCTCTGGTGTCTGAGTGTCAACAGATTAACAGAGAAAAGGATAAATGGGAGAAACAAACGTGTGCGTGTTTGCCCAATGTGGCTCAACGCATCACGTGAACGTAATGGGCTAAAGCGCTTCCGCCTGTTGGGTACATCTTTCTCAGTCAGTGTGAATCTTCAGCAAAGGTTGGGGGCAGGAAACCACAGAGAAGTGCTCAGATAAACAAACCATAAATAGAACCCGAGACCTATGCTGTGCTGTGCTGTGCTGTGCTCCCTCTCTCTCTTTCTCTTTCTTCCTCGCATGTAGGTCACCTCCTCTGTTCAGTTTTTTTCCCTCATATAATGAATCATCAGCGTTGACAGCCGTGCACAGAATGAACGATGTGTCATCCTCCCTCTTCTGCTATTTGGCAGCTATTGTTTTGGTCGGGCTAAAACCATCCGTCCATACACTTGTTCTTTTTTCATGGGCCCACACACGCAGTATGACACAAACCCTCCGTGCAGATCGTTCCCACGCAACGATACGGTCGAACCGACGCGGATGACTGAGCGTCGTCAGGAAGTAGGAGGAATGACAGGAGCAGTAACGCAACTGTGTCACAATCACCTGCTCTGACCACACGGTGTGGCAAGCTGCGACGTCGCATTTCCTGTTTTTAACCTTCCTGTTGTCCTCATTTATGGGCACAAAAAAATATTGTTTCCCTGTCTAAAAAAAAATCCAAAAATTAAGCAAAAAAATTCAACAAATTTCTGAAAATTTGCAAAACTTTCAGGAGGAAAATTCAAATAATTCCTTAAAAGTTTCCCTTTAAAAAATCCCCCAAATTTGGCAAGAAAATTCTTGCAAATATTTTCAAAAAATTAGTAGAAATCTTCCCAAAAAATCCTAAAAATATCTAAAGTGATTACATACATATCAGTAAAACTTCTAGTATTTTCTTTAAGAACATTCACATAAAAATCAACCAAAATCGAGCGAAATTTGCTGGATTTTGGTTGATTTTTAAGTGAACATTCTTAAGAAACATTTTTAAAATTTCTTTCTTCCACCAAAAAATGTTCAAAGATTTCCCAAAAATGTTGAAAATGTGGACATCAGAAGTTTCACCGTGAATTTTTTTTCTCCACATTTTCAAACTTTAAAACGGGTCAATTTTGACCTGCAGGACAACACGAGGGTTAATGCAGCCAGGTCATAGCACAGTTATAGTTAAATATTTAAAGGTTCTAAGAGGCTCAGAAATGTTGATATTGACATGAACGGATTCATGTGCACAGCTAAAATAAGAAAGGAAGAAATGGAGGAAGGTAAATTGGACAAATCTAAAAAAAAGAAAGTTATCTGTTCGAACTTAACCGTAGTGTTTCCTGGCTTTGCTTGAAGTATATATTCTTATGTTTCTGTGCACCAGAACAGAAGGCATTATTACCAGTTTTTACAACAACAAATGAAACAACTCTGCAATTACAATAAACCCCAAATATATATATATATATAAAGACAGTAAAACATCTGCACAATCTAATGCAGCTCTGCCATTGCACTGATCTTTGCAAAACTTATGTTCTTGACAACATTTTTTTTAAATGTGCAACTTAAATTGTATATTTATTACTGAGGTCATAACGTTAGGAGACCAGATTATTTTATTTATGTACATGATGAAGGCAGGATATTAGAAACATCCAACATAATATAATTGTACACCATTAAATGTAGCTTCAGTGCTGAATCATTTGACATCACCAGTAAAAGTTTTACCCTTAAAGCCATCATAAAACTTTGTGGAAGAACAGCTGAATTGGATTGTACTAAACAGGTGTACCTAACAAAAATAGTTACTTTAATACATAACTGGCAGAAAACTCACAAATTCAGTTCAAAATTAAACAAAAACATAATGATTTCAACTTCTTCCTTTCACATATCATCAATTGAATCCACCTCTTAGGTGATTTTGCTGCTCTTTCATCAGTCAATGAACATGAAAGTCCTAATTTTGTCCTGTCTCAGGATTCACATTGGGTGTGCTTTGTTTGAAACTCGTACGCCTAAAGGACACTATGAACTTGGTGTTCACATTTGTTGGTTGTGTTTAGTGAAAAGAAAGGCGTGCTCTGTGTGCTGTGCCCTCAAGCGAGCGGCAACATGATAATTTTCTTATTCTTTGAAGAGACACTCCTGAACCAAGGCCAAGACGAAAAAAGAAGTAGGACAGACTGAGTGATTTTCAGTCAATCATACACAGAAATATAACAGGGTCAAACTAATGCCACACATCCGAGAAACATAATGGAACACTAAGCTTGTACTGTTCTAAAAAATAATACTAAAACTCTTTTTTTGTGTCTCGTTTCTGTTTTTACAGGTAGATGGACCAAAGGAAACACGTAACGGATCTGAGGAAAAGGGAGACAAGCACAGAGGCATCCTAACTGTTATCACTGTTTGGAGGACTGTCTGAAAGTCCAAATACAAACCCCTTCACTCCCACCTCTGAGGAATTCAGGAGCCTTGGAGTTTGAAGGAGTCATTCCTGGAGCATTATAAAAGGACCTCCTCCCTCCTTCTTATCAACAAGCCACTGAGAGGGTCTCACAGGGTCACCTGACCACACCGGACCAAGAGCAGAGAGAAAGACTGAAGCTTACTCTTTCTTTCTCACGCACTCAAGTCAATGTGTAACACGCCCGCAGCCAAAAACAGGAAGCTAAGCTTGAGCGAGAAACACGTTTAAAGTCTCGTTTGTGAAGGGAAGAGTTTCCCTCAACAGGCCACAGGATATAGTTTCAGACAATACCTCCTGGACCTTTTCTGAACCGCCTGTAATCAACCCCCAAACCACTCTGTGAATGCAGAAACCCACCAACCTGTACTGTATGTATATATGTGAGCATCTGTGTGCATATGAGATTATTTATTGGTGTTACCACTGAGTGAGAACATATCTTTGTGCTAAAGTAACGGTCCTCGTGTGTGAATATACATTTCAGCAAATAGCCATCAAAGACAGGACAGGAAACATCAGCATAAACTGAGTTAAACAACAAAAAAACTACCTTCAAGTAGTCAACACTGGTCAGAAAGTGTAAGCTGGACTGTTAAGCCATCTGTTCACATTAGCTTCAGATTGCAGTGCTCTGGCTGAGCTCCTCTATCTGTCTCGTCCTCATAAAGATTCAGGCTGACAACAGCGCCCGCCAGGGGGGGATCTCTAGAGGGAAACATGGAGGCAACCATCCGTCCCCATGTTCCCTCCAATGGCTGACTTTAGAGAAAGAGTCCAGTCTTTTTCCCCTCGTGCAGAACCAGGCAGGGGTGTCTGATTAGAGCCACAGCCCCTCTCTCTTCCACCTCCAAAAACGTGCGAATGTCCTGCCTCAGGCGCCAGCCCGTCACCATCCCCATGGACACCGTAAAGATCATCCAGTCGGAGAAGTTCCCCAGAGAGTGCCCTGTGCCCGTCACCCAGCCGCGCTATGCCCCGCCCCCCAGAGTGGCGTGGGACGGCGGAGGGGAGGGCGAGATCATCGTCAACCAGGCCTGCAGCGACCTGACGTTGGACATATCCGGCTCCCCCAGGCCAATGGTGTCCCCGCCGGCCCCGATGACTCGCAGGGAGCAGAGCTTCCTGGCGCAGCGCAAAACCAGTGCCAACGAAATCTGCTACCACCAGTTCCACTACAAGATGGAGGACGTCATAGTCAACCAGTACGTGCTGCGCTCCTCCTCCACCTCCTCGTCCACGTCCTCCTCCTCCTCCTCGGGGCCCGTCATGCCCTGCGAGCCCCTGGACTGCCCCACCTGCGGCCACACCTACAACTTCGCCGGGAAGCGTCCGCGCATCCTGTCCTGCCTGCACTCGGTGTGCGAGGAATGCCTGCAGATCCTCTACGAGTCCTGTCCCAAGTACAAGTTCATCTCCTGCCCCACGTGCCGGCGCGAGACGGTGCTGTTCACTGACTATGGCCTGGCTGCTCTGGCCATCAACACCAGCATCCTGAGCCGCTTGCCCTCCGACCCCAACGGGCCGGTGCAGTGGGGGGGGACGCCGACCGCAGCTGCTACCAGACTGTGCGTCAATACTGCCAGTCAGCCTGCACCTGCCAGATCGCCAACCCCTTGTCCTCCTGTGGCATCATGTAGACAAGGGGGGCCACTGCAGGCATGACTCGACGCTGCTCCCCACCACCACCTCCACCACCACTCTTTACATACTATAAGCTCTACCCTCTCTGCCAACCCCCCCTCTCACACATACAGTAAATAAAATCCTCCATAGATGTTATCTCTATATATTTAATAGCACAGACTGATGCTGTGTGGGACTAATGGATGCTGGTGGTTCAATAAATAGTAAATAAATGTATTTTATGTATGGACTGGAATCCTATTCACCCTCTCTCGTTTGGTTGGACGTGTTTGTCATTGACATCTCTTTACATGGGAATGCCAGGGGAGGTCTATCCGCTCCCCCCCAAACTAGGTGAATAAAGATTAAATAAATGCGAAAAGTACCTCTGTGTGGCCTGCACTTGTTATCTGGTAGAAGTCTGGGTGATCACGGCTGCAGAATCTACCCGTCTCATTGTGGTTTCTGCAATATGTCATTCGAAAAGCCCCTTTTAGGATGGACATTAGTGAGGTTTTTAAATGACTTTTCATTGATTAGCCCTCGTGTCGTTCTGCGGATCAAATTGGCCCGTTTTAAAGTTTGAAAATGTGGGAAAATATATATATTTTCACAGCGAAAACTTCCACATTTTCAACATTTTTGGGAAATATTTGAACATTTTGTAGTGGAAAAATAGAAATGTTAAAAATGTTTCTTTAAGAACATTCACATAAAAATCAACCACCTTGGATGTTCCTCTTATTTTGCAGAATAACAAAAAGACAAAACTGCATTTTTTTTAAGGAAAGTACTTATATTTACATTCTATTGTTTGACAATTAGAGCATAGATATTGATATGAACTGTACATTATGACAAAGAAACAAGCTATACATTTAATTCATAGTCACAACTTTACAGAGAAAGACTCCATTTTTCAGTATAATTTTTTTAAAAGCAAGTATACATTTTTCAATAAATAAGCATGGCAAATTGCTGCATCATGGCCTCAGTAGGAAGTCATTTTGAAAGCAGCTTCAGTGCTCAAAGTCCTCCGAAACCAAAATGTCGAAACATCAGCACAGACTCTGTGGTCCATTTCACACAGGCAGAGTTTTCCTTCTCCTCCTGAACAGCTGGCTGAGGCGTCGTCGGGCCGAGTTTTTCTCAGATGACTGCATCTGTTGGCTGTAAAGATAAAAAATTCATCAGGCAGAGCGGATACAAGACATTGTGGAAAACTGGAGGCATTAGCGCATGAGCTGAGTTTCACCCAAAAAACAGGACAAAATGTTCAAGAGGAGCAGATGCAGTAGACTGAAAATGAACCCCAACCAAAGCCTGTCTTCCATCTACTGTGCATTAACTCTGGACCACTGCATCCAGTGTGGCCGGCTGCCATGTTGGAGCAGCTCACATATTCGCTCAGAGCATCAGGCATCAGATTAGATTAATAGTGATGCCCCTTTGGAGGTTACAGTAATAAATACTAGATCTCACCCCTTTGAATCTGACGCAGTAGACTGCTCTCTCCTCAAAGATGCAATTTTTAACCTCCACGTCTTGCTGCTTTTACTCGTATCCGTCTTTGTAGATTCCTGAGAAGAAAATAAAAGTGTTACATTAAGAGGCAACAAAATCTTCAAACCTCACAATAACACAGTACATGGAACATCATGTATGTAATATGCAGCTGTTATATTGATTGTGTTTATTATGTAAGTACAAATTATGTGTTTATTTAAGTGTATTGCACCTGGTTTTCAGGGTCTTCCTCTTCCTCCTCCAGCAGGTCATGTGCACTCAGATGCTGCCCTCTGCAGTCCGCTTTCAACCTTCCTGCACCAAGCACCCACATGATAATTTACAAACACAGAAAATGGCCTTTCACACGAGCAACACTTTCCCATGTAACAGTACCTGCACAAAAATTTGACCACAGAAGGGAATCAGGACAGAAGCAGGTGACAGATGACTCACCTAAATGCAGCGCTGCGAGAGTCGTGTCTGAAGCTGATCTCTGACGAAAATGTCCGTAGGGAAGGTCCCTCCTCCTCTGAGGTTCACTAGGATTCTGCTCTGTGTTTTCTGTGGGTTCAAGTCGTTGACAAGAAGCAACGTCCTCCTCGGCGGCCGTGGAGTCGCTCTGACACGTGTCGGGAACCTTCAAGGAAATTAGGTGATGAGCACAGTGGTGTCATGGTTTAATTCGTACGAGCCCTCAGGCTGCAAGAACCCTTCCTGTTGTCAGATGTTTAACGAGCCCGAGCCACGTTTCTAGACTGTAGGAAATATGTTAAATTCCTAAGTGGCTTTCAGAGATGTCAAACATGAATGTCATCTGCTGACTCACCTGCGTGTCTTGATCCTCACACAGGGCATCCATCTCTGTCTGTAACGCTCGACTGTGCATCTGTTGTCTGGCTATTTCTTCAAGCATTTGGCAAACCTGCTCCAGGTAGTTGAGGCCGGGACTCAGTTCTTTCCCCTCCTGCACAGATCAGTAAAGGTAGCTTAGTCAACTAGTCTTCTTCTGAAAATGAGGTTAATTTCACTCAGCTTAGACACATAAGTTCTGCCTTAAAATTATGAGGTTCTTGCGTCGTTTCTGATCTTCCCTAAAAATGTAATCCATATCCATTGGTCTGTTTTTGAGTAATGTTGGTAACAGACAGAGAAACAAACGTACGCTGATCATCCCATAACTCCACTGCGTACCTTGGTGGAGTGATAGTCAATAAATTATTGGAACTACAGCAAATTTGTCGAGGTGTTTCACCGAGTAAGTCATCCTCATGGTGGCACCAGATGAAAAGATGGATCACCAACATCATTAGGTTTCATCCTCTGGGAACCAGATGAACACTTGTGCAAAATTTCTTGACAATTCATCCGATAGATGTTTCAGCCTCAACCAAAAAGCAACAGATGTCAGTCAGGCTGATAGTTTGGATAAAATTGCCTGGACATCACTTACATTTTCTTTATAGGATAAAACTGTAAAATATTACGAAATCAAGGAAGGGCAACAAGAAATTTAGTCTAAATTTGGATGATTTATTTGTTGAAGATCATCTTAAGAGTTCTGAAAAGTGTGAAAGTAGAACCTGAGACGACAAGTTTGCTAAACTCAAGATATTAAGTTGAATCAACTCATGACATCAGCAAGCAAGAACTGACAGCTGTTAGTCAGAACAAAGATAATATGGGAAGCTGCTCCCACTTCCAGCGAAATGAATTAAGTCAACCTGTGTAGAGACTGAATTTCCAACTAATCTTTGTCATGCTTAGACTTGTTTTGATTACTATAAAAAGGAAAGGAGTTATAACTTAATTTGACAAAGATACTCAACACGAACAAGTTTTCACCATATCTATCCTGTAAAACTACAAAAACAGGAACCTCTGGGGACTTTAAGCTATCTAACAGTGCATCCTGGAAGTCTACTTAAATGCTACTGTTGTTTCTTATCAACTTGAATTTTCAGTTGTTCATTCATTCAGCTCATTATTTTAAGTCAAAAGCCAAGGTAAGTTGTAAGAAGTCATGTTTTCACATGCTGAAGTGATCTGAAAATATTTAAGGTTAATTAACTTGAAATGGCCAGAACAAGGATTAGACTGAACTTCTTGTTGCTCTTCCTTGATTTTTGGATGCTTTATAGTGCGAGAACTCCTTTATAGTTATATCGTATGGAGAAATCTTAAATAATCTCCAGACAATTTTAACCAAACTATCAGCCTGACTGACATCTGTTGCTCTTTGGTTGAGGCTGAAACATCTATTGGATGAATTGTCAAGAAATTTTGCACAAATATTCATGTGGTTACCAGAGGATGAAACCTAATGTTGGTGATCCATCTTTTCATCTGGTGCCACCATGAGGATGATTTAGTTGGTGAAACATCTCAACAAATTAGTTGTAGTTACAATAATTTATTGATTGTTACTCCACCAAAGAACCAGGCGGAGTTATGTGACGATCAGCATACGTCTGTCTGTCAGTCTGTTAGCAACATTACTCAAAAACGGACCAATGGATTTGGATGAAATTTTTAGGGAAGGTCAGAAATGACACAAGGACCAACTGATTATATTTTGGCAGTGATGCAGCTTATAGTCTTGATCCATGGATTTGTTAAAGATTTCTGTGTCATTGCGAGATAGAGGCACGGTGTCACTGTAACTATGACAAGTGAACGCTACATCAGCTGACGATCTCATGATTGTGATCCTACTATTAATGAACTGCTGCAGACTTATTGGGACTTATCTGTCAGAAATGATACAAGAAACCATTGATTAAATTGTGGGGGTGTTTCCAAGTCCCATCAATTCCTGCTGCCCGCTACATATTTAGGTTACGCGATTCGGTATCCATACATAACATACACATGCATAACGTCATTTTGTTTGTGGGTCTTCCTTGCTTTCGGTCTGCCTACAGTTGCTGGATTACGATTAGGGTTCACCTGTGGCACATGAAGTTCCCTACCGGATGAGGCTCCTTCCCTGAAGGCTCCATTCATATAATTGAGCTTAATCCGATGTTGACCGGAGTTCATGATTGTACTCGGAATAAATACTGTGGTCTTCCGTTGCCTTCTTCAGCTTCAGTTTTCATACTGGACTTGGAACCCTGGACATTGATCTCTGGATTCATCTGCCCAGCATTGCGATTATACAACCATATATTCACTTTGCCTGAATCTGCTTGCACAATCATCCAGGCACCTGCAAGTCCCGGTGTCACGTAACCCTGATCGGGAGGCTAAACGGGTGCTACACCTTGTCAAGGCTGACCTGTAGGCCAACGGACTGAAGGTGCGCTTTGCACCTCCCTTTGCTGTATTTGTGCAGCACACCGACAATGATGTGATTTGTTTGTGGGTACATCTGTATTTAATGGCCACATTCTATGGTGCCGTGATTTCTGCCACAATTTTTTTCAAGATTTCAGCCGCTGGAAATGATAGGACTGAGCAGTATGGGAAAGTACTGCGGTCTCTGAGTGCTTTTCTTCTTTTACTGTGATCCTGATTTGTCATTGGAAACCAAATTTCACTTTGCTTTCTGACTAAATACCTGAAAAACTAACAAAATTTACATCAGATTCAGACTTTGTGTTTAGAGCTATTTCCACATGTTAGCATGCTAAGCTAAGACGGTAAACATTACACAAAAAAATCTACATGTTTTCTTGGTATCGTGCTAACATTATAAATTATGCTACCAAAACTATCTTAGTAATAGATAGAATAAGGAAGTTCCTCATAATTTGACAGCATGATGACAACATCAAAGGCCGCTTCATGTTTTGATCTTATTAAGTTTTTCTTTCTTTGAAATGAACAATGAAGATCTCAACCTGTTTAGCCTGAATATCCAGATTTGAATGTTTCTACTTTCAATCCACATTCAGTGCAGTGGAAGTTGGGCTGATAAATCAAAGCGTAGTTAAAGGTAATTAAAATAAGTAGCCTATTTAATTGGGCGATTATGACTTTATGGTGTGTTCAACAAACCTTTTAACTGTAGCCAAAAGAATACAAAGAAATCTACACCACATAACCAAAGATTAACAAAAACATTCTGGACTAATTAAATTCTAATAGAACATATAATCCAGTTGTTTCAACACCTGCTTGTGCTGATATCCACACTGATGAGAGTGAAGAGGAATGCATGCAATGTTCTCCTGCTTCAATGGTCAAACTCAAACCAAGACAGATCATTTTCTGCTGTCTGGTTCATAACACTGTTTGTGATTTTTATCAAAAACCCACAGACTGCTAAACTTCCCCCAGATGTCTCCAGCCATTCTTCTCATGCCTAACAGCTGGGCAGACTGGTTTCTGATCCACCGCATGAAAGAGATCCTGCATGAGTAATGGCATGCCTGCCTTACTTTAAATTTGAAAGCAGCTTAATGAGTAGTTAAAGGGTGTTGCAACCTTTTAACTAGAGTAAAAGCAGAGGCCCAGTTCAGCGGCAGGCTTTCCTTTAACCTTTACAACACCGTGCTGTACAAGACGGTGCATGTAGCTGTGACTAACTTACCTGAAACTGGTCCCAGAGAGGAACAAACAGAAACTAGAATTAGAAATGATGTCAAAGTTTGTAGAGATTTGACTTGTCGCTTAAAGAGTATCTCACCTCTGATCTGGGCTTGTCGTAACTCAGAGCAGACTGCGGTCGCCTGCACACGTCTGACATCTGTCTAACAGGAACAGATGGGTTGACTGTCCGTCTCAGGCCAAAACTCCCTGACCTCTGACCTCTCACTAACTCCGATGCGTGCCGTTTGGGTAGAAAAGATGCTCGAGGCCGTCGATTCAGCACCTCCTCCACTGTCAGGGGTTTGGGGTTTTCTTTCAGCTGTCTAGAGTCGGTCCTCTGCAGGGCTTGCTCTAACTTTGAGTGCAAGGCTTCAGTGGGATTCTTCTCTGCTCTGCTGAGGCAGAGATGAGGGGACGAAGACGAGGATGAGGAAGGTGCAGGAGAGAGGAGGATGGGAGACTGCGATGTCGATGCTGGAGTGAGCCGAGGCGTGAACAGATCCATCTCTGCGTTGTCAGTCGATGCAGCTGGAGAAGACATGTCACAGCTGGCCGTCTCCACTCCAGAGTCCACCGATTCTGAGCGCAGGTTTTCAGGCGAAGGCATAGGAGAGTCCTCAGCGTTACTTCCACTCCACTCTGAGTCAGGACACAGTGGGTTTCCTTCACTTAACCAAGTCTCCATGAGGTTCCCAAAGCTCCTGTATAGGTTCATCTCTGAGAAAGGTTCCTCACACCTCTGCTGCTGAGATACAAAAGGCAAAAAAAGGAACACCGGTCTGGACAACCCACGCAGTCATTAGCTGAGGTGAGCTGGTGATGCAGCATTCAAAACATCTCCGGTGATCCGCCTCTGCTGCTTCACCACGCCTCTCCACATCACAGCTGCATGTTCATACCCGCTCTTTCCTGTCACCAAACTCTGGGGAAGAAGGTGACTCAGCTGCAGCGTTATTTGAAATACCTGATTTGTCCTCCTCACCTGTAAGAAGTCCAAAACAGAACGGGTCACGACACGCTTACACAGAGTCAGTCTGGGAACTTGACGTATTTACAGAATGAAACTTACATGTTTCCCACAAGATGGAAACAAAAACTCACCGTCATGACCTACATGTCTTAACATACCAGACATAATATGCTGGAATTCCTGAGTGGATATACGGTGCTTATTGTATGCATGTGTGAAAAGCAGAACTGTAAAGAAGAGGTTGAAACAGAAAACGCTGTTTCGTCACTGCGACAGTAGGAATGTGTAGAATGGGAGCTGCTGATATGATCTGCATTCCCCAGGTGAGCAGTGACAGCGCAGGTCATCTGATCCGACGCCCAGCTTCATTCACTACCACAAAGACACAAAACTGAAGCTGTTCTCAGCCTCAGCGTGCACAAAGTTACAACTGTTACTGTACTGAAGAGCTGTAATTTAACTATTCCTCCATTTTGTTTATTTATTTAATTACTTACTTGTGTTTTAATTTGTGCACTTTTCATTTAAACTTCATCCCACTCAATAAATGAATAAACAGCTATTCTGATCATTTATATAATCTATTTTATTTTTTTTTTAAAAATAATTTTGCCTTATTTGTGAACTTGTTTGTTGTGACCTTTTGTCTGTTATATAAAAAGATGCTGTTTTAAAGCATATTTAACTAACAACGTTCAGGAGCATCAGAAATCGGAAATCGTTAATGTAAATTTGAAGAGTTCATTTGCAAAAACAGATAACTCCGTTTTGATAAATTTTCAGAAAACTTTTATTTTATTGTTTACTTGAGATAATATCAATCAAATTGAAGTTGAGTGGATTTGACTCTGTAGAAAATAGAGAAAAAATAAATTATTAGTGTTATTGTTATTATTATCTCAAGTAAACAATAAAAAAATGAGTTTTCTGAAAATTTATCAAACGGAGTTAGCCGTGTTTTCAAATGAACTCTTCATCCAATGACAATTCCGGGGGGCACACTGGGTGGCCAATCAGATCACGGGGGGTCCACTACCCCCCCCCCCCCCCCCCCCCCCGTGCCCTCACGGAAGATCCACCACTAATATGGACTTGGACTTGATTATTTAGTTAATTGTGTCCATCAGTTTTCTGCCTCTGAGTATTTCTAAAATGTTGTAGAACTACACTAGGGGGTGGTGTTGAGCATTTTTCAAGAATATCTGTGTTTGCAGTCTAGGATATAATCATCATGATCTACTTCTTTGTTAATTCATGTAAAAAAAATATCTGGAGAGAATATAAAATGTAGTTTCAATGATCGCTCTGAGCTTTTTAAACAAAGAAATGTTACTGCACAGAAAAGCTGCAGTCTGAATGTTCTTAAACACTGTAAGTTCATCATAACACCACTGGCTGAGTATTACAGTAGAGTTGTGTATAAAAACCTCCATGACAGCAGCAGTTTGTTTGATTCTCTGTAGCAACCAGAAACCAGCCCAGACCTGCAGCTGCTCAGACATGGACAGATGCGGACCCAAGGTTGGAAAAGCTCTGCTCACACCGAAACCACACTTTATCCCGGGGTAAGTTTACAACAAATACTGTAATAACAGCCTCTGGGTTTAGTGTTTAAGGTTAAGTAATAGGGGATAAAATGTTGCTAATTTACAACAAATGTTGCAGGAGAAACATGAACAGGGACAAGTAAAAACCTGTCCGACAGGGAAACCAGCTCTGGTGAAAAGTAAAGGAACTATTATTATTATTATATTGCATTTATTTAGAGAGACTAGTAAACCCTGTTCGATATAGAAAGCAGCTGTGGTGGAAAATAAAAAAGTAACTGAGCACATTTACTCAAGTATTTCACAGTATTTTTACAGTTTTGATTTAGTTTTTTCCCCCCATAATTTGTCTGCATTTATTCTCATTGTTTAACTCCACAAAAGGGGTGTCAACATTTTATGAGACTGATGCATGTTTAGTCTTGCAGTCAAATATTTTATGACAATTTTTTTTTTACTGCAATGTTTTGTATTTGTATTTTTCAATAGGTGTACCGTATGTATTCTGATCTCAGCCGGTTTCTAACAATATCCTGCTGGCCTAGCATTAGCTTTAACTGATGGCGTTTCACCAGAATACAAGGTTTGCAATTTAATAAAACATATAAGTAATGCAAAACTACTCAAAACATCTAAAAAGAGCCACACAATCGCATATTTTATTTCATTCCCCTATTTTAGGAGAGATGTTTGATTACATGTCTCCCCAAAAATCCTCCGTCTTTTTCTAAAATGTTTGTTTAAACTGCTGAAATCTTACTTTACTGTCAGCTACGCTCATATAATTTCCTCTTAAAAGCAGCTACTGAGGCTGTTTATCTTATTTTATAGTTATGCGGGGTATTGCCCACAGCTGAAGTTTAATATCGGAAAGTCGTACGGAAAGCTGATGGCTGAGCTGCTTAGCCGTCCTGAGGTCGTCTCCTCTGAACAAACTGACACCAATCTGACACTGAGAGGCCTCGCTGACAGTAACCTGAAGAGGATGATACCTGGATACACAGGTTAGCGTCACACACTTACCTGGGCTCAACACTTAACACCTCAGAGACAATCATTTTCCTCTAACACACCCACACACTTTAAGACATTTATCAGCTGTTAATGATGTGAAACACTAATCAGCAGTTAGAATTTAACCTGTTCTCACTGCAGCATGAGATCAACAATCTGTGTCCAAGCTGCTAAATTATGAAGAATAAGCTGCTAGTTTAGTGGATCAGTGTTGAAAATCAATACACCACATAGCTGCATGGAAGGAAGCCAACAAAGACGGTATAAGTGGGTCACAATGTCGTCTAACTGGTAAGAAATTTATAATATTTCATCCTTGCTTGTAGCAGAGGTGATACAAAAGTTAAAGTTTTGGCTTTTGTGCTTTTAAACTCCTTGGAAATGATGATCAGACACGTATTTAAAAAAAAAAAAAGAGTAAAGGTTTAGATCAGAAAAACTGCCAAAAATATAACACTTCCAGAGGTTTCCATTTTTTTTAGACACACTCAATCAATCTAGTGCTATGCCATTCAGCGTAGGACATTTTCATTGTCTGCCTGCCTCGTCCTCTCTTCCCACACATTTTTCCAGTTGTGAGAATATGTTCCAGGGTCTCTTTCTTTATGTGTTATGAGTGTGTGACTTGTTTTTTGGCTGGTCAGTGTTTATCAGTCTCTGCTGCAATGATTCAGTTTAAGTTGAGTTGAATTTCATCTGTGCATCAACAGCATTTTTAAAAATGTCCTGATTACCACAAAGAAATAAATCTTCTCACCTCAGTTCCACAACCAGGCCTGACTTTAAGGCGAGACATCTAAAAAAAAAAATCTAGAATGAACTAATAATCTGTGTGATCTGGAGCTTTAAAGATGCTCATTTCTCTTCTAGGATTTATTCCAAAAAGTCAGAACTACTTTGCCTGCCCCTACTCTGAAACATGCCACAAAGCCCTGACTGAGTTCTGCCTGGAAAGACAAGCGAGGCTCCAACAGCCGTCGGAGGAGCTGCCAGCTGCTGTCAGCTCCAGGATTCAACAGACTGATGTAAACTCTCCCTCTTTAATACAAACCTGCTGTGGCTTTACTGCTTTGTTGCCCCACACACATGTTGGCGTGACACCAGTGAACAGGTTAGCTCTGACTTAATTATCCAGCTCCAGTGTCGGGTCGCTGTAATTTAATCCACTGCAGGGGTCAGACCAACCACAGATCCATTAATTTTCTCTGAGATACACATGAATCACTTTTATCAGACGATTAAAAGGAATTATCAGCCGTATGATCAGTTTTATGACGGCTTTAATTCCCAATCATTTGCACGAAGACCTGGATTTATTGGCATTAATTATGTATCACTGAATAGAATCTTTCCTTTTAATAGACTTTACATTAGAGCCTCCCAGCAGATCTGTCATATTATCTGTGACTCCTGCATGTTTTAATGGTTTCTGGCTTCTTTTATCTACGCTTCTTACCGGTTTTATCTGACGACATCACATCTCCCCTATTCTGATTTTACCGATCACCTTTATGCCCCTGGCTGTATTTTAGACATGTTAACCCCGTACATCCCAACACGCAGCCTTAGATCCTCAGGTGGGTCCCTCCTGATCATTCCAAAGTCGAGGTTTAAATCCAAAGACGTCCAGGCTTTCTCTGTCAGGACTTGTCAACTTTAAAGCGACCTGCCTGAGGAGATAAGGCTCGCCGAATCAGTAACTTCTTTTAAATCACTTCTTAAAACCCACTTTTATAGACTCGCCTTCAAGCAAAGTTCTCTTTTATTCCTCTTTTGTCCCTTTTAACATTTCCACTGCTTGTATTTCCTCTTTCTAACCTCCTTATCTTAATCTATTTCTATCTTTTTATTTTCTCTTCAGCTTCACTCTGAACCCTCTTTGTGTGATGTCATCCTTTAAACCAGCTTTTAATCAGCTATCCATTCTGTACATTTTTGTCATTTTCTATGTTCTACCTGTCAAAGCACTTTGTGAATGTTTTTCTTAAAGGTGCTATACAAATAAAGTTATTGTTATTATTATCTTCTGGCCCAGAGAACCAAACCACCTCTAATACCGATCACCAACAAATCGATCTCCTACGAGCCTGTACAGACCTTCGCACCACCTGGAAGACCATTTTCCATGGATGATGACAACCCACACAAGCACTTTATCTCAGGTAGCAGTTATTAGCTCTACCGACATAGCTTCACACAGCTGACACTGGTAGCATGCAGTAGGCCTTAAATGGACATTAATGTATTTTTTCAGTCACTTGGGGGCAGCAAAAATCAGCTGTAAATGCTGACAGTGATCATCTTTTCACCTGAAAGACACCAGATGACTCTGTAGAGCTAAAACAAAAGAGAGGAATTCACACCAACCATTCCACTGTTAGAGTGAAACTACTGATTATTTAACTGCTGCACTGTTTACATGCAATTAGAAGCAACCGATCAAAAAGAGTGAACTGTTGACTAGCAGCTGGATAGCTCAGCGACTGACTTTGGCACAGGAGGTCAGTGGATGCTATGGATAAAAGCGTCTGCTAATGCAGGGTTAGATCTTAACACTAGCCCGCTAGCCCGTGGCTAGTGCAAAATCTCTGCTACTAGCCCGTGTTGGCTAGTGCAAAACTTTTTAAGTTCACTCTATTTCTATTGTAATGTATTGTTGATGTCATTGTTCATTGACACAGGTAACTGTGTTGCACCATGATAAGTGCTTAATTTGCCACAAGATGGCACCACTATACAGAATCTGTAACTTAGGGTAGATGGCAGGGCAGTAAGGTGGGGTGATGTCAGCCATGTTTGAAAAGTTTGTTTGAAATGTGAGTGAGGAAATTTACAGTGAATTTGCAAGATAGCATAGCTTTTAATGGGCTTATCCAGATGGCCAGTGATTCTGAGTGCGGGCAGCATAACCTGGCGAGTATGGAGATTCAAGAAGTCTCAAAATCTGTTAGTTTTTTAGAATTGAAATACATGTGACTTTCAGATTGAGAAACAGGTGTTCCTTAGTGCCGTGTCAGTTAGTTATGAGCATAGTAGGGCTGGCCCGAATAGTGGTTTCTGGTCTCCAATTATTCGGGCCCTATTAAAGACTAATATCCGAATATTCGTTCCGCCCCATAACGTCCGACGGGGGCGGGGGCTTCAAGTAACGGGCTAGTGCAACATTCTGCAGGCTGGTGCATTTTGCAAGCTACTAGCCCGGGTGGCTAGTGCAGAAGAAAGTTAAGATCCAACCCTGTAATGTATTTGTAGAATTCTTTTTTCTCTCTGGTTGGTTGGTACATTATTAGACCAATAATCACCAGAAATGAGGAAAACATTCAAGTTTTGGTGGCTGTGGCTCAAGTGATTTGTTTGGTCGTCCACTAATATTAGCAAACATGTCTATCATGACCGTATTAAGGTTCCACTGACTCCTACAATTCTTAATTTTCTGTGATGGAATCATAGAAACACACAGGTCTTCTGTAAATAAAACTAAATCTGCTGGGTCAAAAATATACATACAGCCACTGTGAAGTCTAATGAATGGATTACAGCTCTGACGAAGAGAAACATCGACTCGAACAGATCAGGAAAGTCCCCTGGAGACAAGACTGCAAAGAATATATCCATGGTTCTTCACACTTTTGTTCACCAGTGTCTCTGTCCAGCTGACAAATATAAAATGATACTCTGTTGCATCCTAAGAAACACATTCAGATCCTGTCTTTTCTTTTTTACCGTCTTGTCTAATTGATTTTATGTACAAATCATCAAAACATCTGGGTTTTGACTTGTATTTTTTATGTTTTGTGTGTCCCTTTGTATTGCTTTGAAACTGAAATGTGCTTTACAAAAAAAACACCTTTTTTTTACTTTAACTTCTAGATCTTCAGCTTTACTACTTGTTATCATTGTCCAAACTATTCTATTTTAGAGCAGCTCTGACACCAATGCATGACCCAACGGCCAAAAAAAAGAGTCTAAAACTACGTATAGAGCTGCTGAATTCTCTTTCATGCTGAAAAGATAGCTACTAAAAGACTCCAGTGGCTCACATACTGGTGCCTCTTTTGCAGGATTTACGGGGCATGTGCCAAAATCTCGCTTCCTGATTGGCAAAGGCTACCCCATTATCACCAAGCAGGCACTGATCCAGTCTGGAAAGCAGCAGAGTTATCTTACAGCCAAAGACCTTCCAGACAGGAAGAACAGAGCAACAACTCCACTGCCTTGTATCTATACATCCGATAGAGGTGTGGTGCCATCGTTCGCAGGACACATCCCAGGTCTGTGTGTCGCATTTCCCGCAGTAAAACCTCCTGATAAGCTAAATTATAAATGCGACTGAAACAGAAAAGGAACAATCGGGAGTTAAACATTAAGTCCAATCATGTCAATTCCATCCCACAGGATACAAGTTCACCTACGGGCAAACCTTTGGTCAGCTTTCCAAGAATGCACTGGAAAAGAGCGGCATCAAAAGGAAGCTTCTGGAAAAGCCATTAAAAAAAACGACAGGGCAATAAGATGATCGTTAAGGCATGAAGAGGTGGTAACATAATCCAATAACTTATCAGGAAGTCTTCACATTTCCATGAAAACATTTTGTTCTTGATTGCAAAAACATCTGGCACAGGACAGAGCAGGCGGGTAAACATGTAAAGTCTTTACTGACAGAAGGTTGATTGTCTCCAGGCATTAGAGGAAGCATTCAGAGGATAAAACAAGGTGGAACAGTTTCACAGATTTCACATCATTGCACTACATTTAAAAAAATTCTCTATTCAGCAAACGCAGAGAACACAGTTTCCTTCACTTTCCTCCATCTTATCTCACCACCAGCCCGTCAAAACAGACCTGACACACAGTTAAATACCTGAAACAGCCACAAGAGGGCTTTTAGTTGTGCAGCTCAACAAACTCCACTGGAAGACATAAAACCGTAGAAACCAAACGCTGCCGGGAATTTAAAATTCCACTGCCGGACAATATCCAAACTCTACGCCTATAAAAACACCAAGAGGAAGTTTAGAGATCAAGGAAAAGGCAGGAAACTACTGCTGTATGTTCATGCACCAACAATAACAACATGCTGAAAAAAAACATCACTGACATTCTACTACAAGAGGCTGGTGTGTGTGTGTGTGTGTGGCATATTTGGCACTGGAAAGAGTGTATTGCTTTTTTTTCCCACTTATCGATGAAATGAAAGATTGAGCTACGCAGAGATTGACAGTGACAAATGAGGAATGGATAGTTTTGCACCACAATAATGTCCAACAGTCTACAGCAGATCAATATTCAGATTTTTATGATTGCTATTCGCCTACGAGAAATAGAAAGAAGAGTAGCATAAGCACCTAGTTGTGGTTACTCCAGAATGCAAAGACAGACTGGGGCATTGGTCCTTATTCATCAAGCTACTGAGTACAAATTAGAAAAAACAACAACTAAGGGACATTTTTAATCCAGCAAAATTCGCTGGATTTTGGTTGATTTTTACATGAATGTTCTTAAAGAAAATATTGGAAGTTTTACTGATATATATGTAATAATTTTAGATATTTTTAGGATTTTTTTGGAAGATTTTTACTCATTTTTGAAAAATGCCAAATTTGGAGTATTTTTTAAAGTAGAACTTTTAAGGGAAACTTTGAAGGAATTATTGGAACTTTTGTCCTGAATGTTTTGCAAATTTGGGGATTTTTTTTTCTGAATTTTTGGATTTTTTTCAGACAAGGGAATTGATTTGATTCTTATGTGAATGTTCTTAAAAAAAAGAGAAGTTTCACTGATATGTATGTAATCATTTTAGATATTTTTAGAATTTTTTGGAAGATTTTTGCTAATTTTTAAAAAAAAATAATTGCAAGAATTTTCTTGCCAAATTTGGGGGATTTTTTAAAATCAGAATTATCAGAATTTTCTTCCTGAAGGTTTTGCTAATTTTCAGAAATTTGGGGATTTTTTTTGTTGAATTTTTTTGTTTGTTTTTTCAGACAAGGAAACAAATTTTTTTGTGCCCATAAATGAAGACAACAGGAGGGTTAAAATGAGAACTCAGACAGAACACACGCTTAGTTGTGGATTTACAAATAGCTTGATGAATATGGGCCACTGCCAAAGCTGTTAATCTTGTACTTCTGTGCTTCCTCATCGGTTCAGCAGTGTGGTTGAGCGCTGTGTATGTATTTTTCATGCAGTTAAGACTTCTGTTATTACAGTACACAGTCCCCTCTCTGTGTGAGCTCAGTTTTTAGCAGCTCTTGTCGGTCCGAGCTCCGACCAGCTTCATCGACCTGATGGACTGAGCCAACCGTCCGAGCTGCGATCTGTCCAAATGCAGCCACTGCGATGGTCGCCGCAGCCTGGGAAACAAATCACAAAGACATGTTGTTCATGACCAGAATGTCACATTGTCTCATCAATCTAGATTGCACAAACAAACAAACAAAAAAAACTTGGGATTAAGGAGCAACACAGATTATCACGAAAATCTGTTCTATTGCTCGCTGCTTCTTACCTTCTGTTTTGTGCTTCAGTGTAACTCTGAGAAACTGACTGCGCTTTGGTGGACGTGTCGGCTGCTCCAAACAGTTTGGCCCAACGCAAACCGCCCTGACAAGGACTCTGGACGGCGGCTGATGAATTCGGGGTCCCACTGTCTTTCTCTGATCCCCTGTCATCTTGCCGGCTGTCCATACTTATTTGAAACCAAGTGTCTGCATGATTCTGGCTGCTGTCCCCTCCATCAACACCTTCCACAAGGTCAGGATCCTTCGGCTGCCACTCTGGAATAGGAGCCAACAATGGACTGCTGTTGGTTTGCGTATTTCCATGCTGCTGCTTTGAATTTTGCGAGCTGAGAGGCTCACGATGCTGCAGACCTACTGGGTGTGACATCTTAGTTGGCTGACTGCTGTAGCTGCTGTACATCTTCTTGTCAGCCTGTAGTCTTGGCCAGCTGGTCACCAAAAGGGCTGAGCATGGCTGAGGCGGAAAAACGCTCTGCTCTTCTGAACATAGCTGTCTGTGGTGTAACAGTCGGGGCTCCAGGAGCAAGTTGAGGTCAAATGGCAGCACAGAAAGTGGCTGCAGGAGAAGAAGCAGCTCCTGAAACAAGGGCTGACACCGACCCAGCGACATGGTCAGGAAGCCCCAAGAATGGTAGTATGTCGTCACGACATCTGTGGAAATGGTACCGGGGGTCAACACACAACTATGTTCACTATGATCATGATTTCAATTTAATATGTTAGCATGCGAACATTCACCAATTAGCAATAACCACAAGTACTCAGATTTAAGAATAATTCTGAACTGGAAGTGCAGGACAAAACAAAATGTTAACTCGGCAATGGTGCTGAATCAGGAGATACAGAAATCCAAGAGATAATGTTATTTGAGCTTTAATTACAATCCATTTAATTGTTATGCTACATGAGGATGGGCCAAAGTCTTGGTCCAGCTGACATTGTTAGCTATATTGCTAATATAGTAGCCACTGGGACTGAACAGTAAAGCAGAAGTGCCTTAAACCCACGCTCTCTGTAATGTCCAGTAGGGGGCGACTCCTCTAGTAGCAAGGAAAAGCATGACTGTATAGAAGTCAATGAGAAAATGACTCTACTTCTCACTTGATTTACTAGCTTAGTAAACATTTTCTGAATTAGTTTGTGGTCTCAATTGCTTATTTCAAGTCTTCTTCAACACAGTATGACCTTCATTTTGTAAATTATGGCCCAATTTAGAGTAAATTAGATGAAAAAGAAAGGTATTCTTTAGGGGCAGGGCTAGCTTGTGATCGATAGATCATTACAATATGGGCATGTTTATTTTCCCTCACTTGTTACATCCAGTTTCACAAAGACAAATGGACAACAGCTACATTTCAAACTTGAGGATTCAAAATAGCAATCCAGTGGCCGTCTTTCATGTACAGAAAAAAGTTCAGTAAATTAAAGCGTACTCACCTCTTTGACTCTGAAGGTGACTGAGCCAGAACTCCAATGCTCTCAAACTGTCATTGAACACAAAACCGACAAAGAAATAAATGGTTTTAGGTGCAGAAACTTTAATAGCAGTCCTCTTTTTTCATTAATTTCATCATTAATACGACAGACAACTTACTTAAGCAGGCCCATGAGGAAGGCTCTCAGTCTCATGCAGTGGGTGGTGAGTTGTGGACAATGTCTGATTTTGGAGACGAGACTTTGGAGGACCCTGGTGGACGGACCTGGAGCCAAGTAGGACAGAAACCAGAAAGTGTTTGTCAAAGAGCTCAGGACAAACAGTGCACCACAAACAAGTACTGCTTAGCAAACTGATCCAGAGGTACACTCATGATAGCTTCTCCCCAATAAATGGTGTTAACTATACAAACCAATCCTGGTAGAGATCTCCACCACATTCCAGGAGTGGTTGCGACGCTGCCCAATGATGAAATCCAGCTTGTGATCCCGAAGACCGTCTTCTAAAATATTCTGGATGGCTGGACACAAGTGTTCCAGGACTAAACCGGCGATTGTGGGACTACAGGAGCTGTTACCCAGACGCATCTGAGCCAGAAGGAGAGAAATGTTACACAGCATTCAGTATTTCTTGCTGACACAAGTTATTTGACTCCTTTTCGAGGATGTGAGTGATACCAGTTTGGCACTGTGCTATTCATGGTGCTTAAAGCTGCACATTTGTACCTTTTCTTCAGGGTCTCTGCTGCTGCCAAAATGAGTCATGATCAAATCCACAGCTCTGCTCACAGACCTCAGCAAGCCTGGAGACAACGACAGACAGGTTGGATGAGGTGAAGTGAGGGCAGATACAAACTCGGATGTCTTTAACCCTCGTGTCGTCCTGCGGGTCAAATTGACCCGTTTTAATAAAATGTGAGAAAAAAATATATTTTCAAAATTAAATTTCTGATGTCCACATTTTCAACATTTTGGGGGAAAATTTTGAACATTTTTTATTGGAAAAAAAAGAAATATTCAAAAAATGTTTCTTAAGAACATTCACAAAATATCAACCAAAATCCAAAACCAAAATCAACCAAAGTTTCGATGGACTTTGGTTGATTCTTTTGTGAATGTTCTTAAAGAAAATATAATAATGTAATCACTTTAGATATTTTTAGGACTTTTTGGAAGATTTTTACTCATTTTTTGAAAATATTTACAAGAATTTTCTTGCAAAATTTGGGTGATTTTTTTTTTAATTCAAATAAATTTTTTAAGGGAAACTTTTAAGAAATTCTTGGAATTTTCTTCCTGAAGGTTTTGCAAATTTCAGGAAATTTGGGGAATTTTTCATTGAAATTTCTTTTTTTTTTCAGACAAAGAAACAATATTTTTTGGTGCCCATAAATGAAGACAACAGGAGGGTTAAACTGTTTAAACAGTACATGTAATCTTGCGGTTTTCTGCAATTTCTGCTTATTATTAGCACCTAAAACTCTGGTACTGGGATAAATCTAATTTGTTTCTGCTAAATATCAATCAACACTTTTCTAGTAGAAGTTAAAATGCTGGCACTGGACTGGCAGATTTTTCCCTGTTTTAAAAAACTCAAACCAAAAATTAGGAAGATTGTCACCTCTCTAACTAGGTCAATGTGTAGAAATATGAGAGGATGCTTTCAAGGTTCATTATCATACTGCACAAATGCAAATGTGGACGGGAACTACAGATGAAAGAGTCACTTTTCATCTCAGCAGTGATCCTCATTGACTTGCTTTCCCCTTCCTCTCTCTTTCCTCGTCTCGTACCGGCTAGCCTCTGCAAATGTCACGGTAAATTCTTTATGCATGTTGATCCTGCCTGCAGTGCTGCGCCACACCGACTCCTCACCGCTGCTGCGAAAGCCTCCGTCAAGGCATCGCGCGAGGCTCTCATTTACATAATTAAATTCACACCAAGTGGCCCATATGGTACCACTAAAACAAAATGATTAGCTGTGATATAAATCATTTGCACTGCTCCTACTACATCCTCTCCCCGTCGTCCTCTCCCGGAGCTCGCACACATAGGCTACCGAGCAGAAGGCTCAGCCAATCCTGAGCAGGGAGAGTTAAAAATAGGTCATGTTTGAGAGGAAGCCCCTTCAGGGTATTGAAGTCACTGCTGCAGTACACCGAGTTATTATTGCTGCTCTTAACAGCTCATCACTGGTTAGACCTTCCAAACAAGGAGGGATCCTGTCATTACTGATACTGGCTCCCTCTCTCTGCATTCACGTTCCAATTTGTCAGCTGTGTTTTAGGTACACTGCAAAAATGTAAAATCTTACCAAGTCTGTTTGTCCTATTTTTAGTCAAAATGTCTCATCTCACATGATTTAACATCAATTCACTTAACAAGTGACATTTCAGCAAGATGGAGGGACTTGTTTTAGGACAATGCATCTTAAATATCTTGTAAAGTCAAACAATCTTGAAATTATCTTGTTTTAACCTTCACGTCATCGTGCGGGTCAAATTGACCCATTTTAAAGTTTGAAAATGTGAGAAAAAATATACTTGCACAGTGACAACTTCCATCTTAATCTTTGAATATTTTTGGGTGGAAAAAAAGAAATGCTAAAAAAATTAATGTTTATTAAGGACATTCACAAAAAAATCAACCAAAATCCAGTGAATTTTGGTTGATTTTGGTTGATTTTTTTTATGAATGTCCTTAAAGAAAATATTAAAAGTTTTACTGATATATATGTAATCACTTTAGATATTTTTAAGGATTTTTTTTGATGATTTTCATTCCTTTTTTAAAAATATTTACAAATTTTTTTTAATCTCTATTTCTTGCCAAATTTGGGGACTTTTTAAACTAAAACTTTTAAGGGAAACCTTTAAGGAATTATTGGAATTTTCTTCCTGAAGGTTTTGCAAGTTTTTAAAAAAAATAAATTTAGGGATTTTTTTGGCTGAATTTTTGAATTTTTTTCAGACAAGGGAACAATATTTTTTGGTGCCCGTAAATGAGGACAACAGGAGGGTTAATACATCTTAGCTTGGCAATTCTGGTAAAATCAAGCTTAAAATAAGTTTTTCCAGCTAATTTTAAGATCTCAGTATTCTAAACGTCATATCTTATTTAAAGAAATCTTACCAAGACATTTTTCATTTATTCTATTGGCAGATTTTTTCACTTATTTCAAGGTAAAAGTTCCTTGAAATAAGCTTTCTTTTCTTGTTTTGAGCGGTGCATTTTTTTCCAGGGTAATGACACAGCGCAGCAGTCAGTAGCTGACCCTCACCTCTTCTCTGCAGATGGCTGATAGACATGGACTCATAAGACGTATCGGGGGAAAGGCAGAACTCTGTGGGCGGCTTGTCACTCAGGATCAGAGATTCGCTGTGATGGCTCTGACTTGGCTTTGAACTCGGCCCAGCAGACTCTGGGATTTGCTGTGGATGCAGCCCAGAAGCGGCCAAGGAGATGAGAGAGCTCAAAGAGGAAAGAGGAGCCACTGAGGAGAGGGCAGCCGTGAAACTGCTGTGAAAAAAGCCAGAGTCGGCTGCAGGTGTTGCTCGATACTGAGGGAACTTCTGCTGCTGTAGAGAAGCTGCTGGAGGAGACAGAGAGGCCTGTCTGTTCGGGTGATGGCTGTCTGTGGTTAGAGGTAAAGTGGGAGGTGTATGAGAGAATACTGAGTTGTAGCAGGTGCGGGTTTGGGACTGATCTAGACTTTTGGACTCTGGACTAGCACGGCTCTGCTCAGGAGTGAGGTGGATAAGGTCCTGGTAGGTGGGAATCTTCACCAGGTTGGATTGATTTGGAGCTGACATCAGATTTAAAAAAGTGCTTGTCTGAGTTTTGCCTGAGTACGGACTTGTTTTTTCTTGCACCTGAACTATTCTGGGCTTCAGGACGTTGTGATCCAGACTGCCTCTTGATGTGCATGGACTCAGGCCTCCCTGGGTTCTGCTGGACTGACTCCACGTATGTCTGCGGGTGAAGCACTCTGGGCTCGGGGTGCAGGTGGAGCAGGTGTCGGAGCTGGAAGGAGCCTCCAGGAGGATGGGGCACTGGCTGCCCAGAGGTGACTGCTGGAGGTTAGAAAAGCACTGGCTGCGTTTCACCGTAAACTTGGAGCCTTCCTGGGAGCTTCCAGATTTGTTGCTCTTTTGGTTTAGGTACTGCTCCAGAAGACATCCGAGGTGCTGGGCCTGAGGTTTTCCTGTGGGGATCAGGACAAACGGCTGGATGGGCAGCGAGGTCGGCCTCTGGGCCTTACTGTAGCGGACCACGTCTTTCTCCAACACTCCTGAGAAGAAGGCGAGAAACAGATACTAGAGTCACTTAATATAACAAAATACTCTGTTCTACACTGGAAAAAAAAAAGCCCCTCTCAAAACAAGAAAAAAAAATATATTTCAAGGAACTTTTACCTTGAAATAAGTGAAAAAATCTGCCAATAGAACAAGTGAAAAATGTCTTGGTAAGATTTCTTGAAATACGATATGATATTTAGAATACTGAGATCTTAAAATTAGCTGGTAAAATTTATTTTAAGCTATGTTTTATCAGGATTGTCAAGCTTAGGTGTCCTAAAATAAGCCAGACATTCTAAAGAAAATAGCCGTTTTTCACTCAAAAATAGATTTTTGCTTTCATGTAACCTCCTAATTTGAAATGTATTAAACTTATTTTGAGCTTTCTTGTAAAATTCAACTCAAAACAAGATCATTTCAAGATTGTTTGACTTAACAAGAGATTTAAGATGCATTGTCTCCTGTTGTCTTCATTTAAAGGCACCAAAAAATATTGTTTCCTTGTCTAAAAAAATCCAAAAATTCAGCAAAAAATTCCCCAAATTTCGGAAAATTTGCAAAACCTTCAGGAAGAAAATTCCAAAAATTACTTAAAAGTTTTCCTTAAAGGTTTTATTTTTAAAAAATCCTCCAAATTTGGCAAGAAAATCCTTGTGAATATTTTCAAAAAATTAGTAAAAATCTTCCAAAAAATCCTAAAAATGTCAAAAGTGATTACATATATACCAGTAAAACTTCTACTGTTCTCTTAAGAACATTCACATAAAAATATGGATTTTGGTTGATTTTTATGTGAATGTTCATAAGAAACATTTTTAACATTTCTTTTTTTCCACCAAAAAATGTTCAAACATTTTCCAAAAATGTAGAAAATGTGGACAGCAGAAGTTTCACCGTGAAAGTAAATTTTTTCCCACATTTTCAAACCAGGTCAATTTGACCTGCTGGACGACACGAGGATTAACAAAACAACATACTCTGTTCTACATCTTTCATTGTATCATGACCTAAACAACAAAGATAAAACACCTGATTTCTCTCTCTTACCCGTCGCCTTTCCCTTCACGGTGGCAGCAGTGTTGCTGTGCTCCTGGTCCTGAAGCACAGATGGCTGTGTGGACGGAGCTCTTGTGTCTTGGCAATTACTGCTCTGTGGGCTACACTTGCTGGGCCACAGCGAACGAGGCGAGTGGGAGAGGTTCTGGATGCTGCCTGTCTGCTCCTTCCTGCAGGGGGATTTGTCAGTGGAGGTGGTGGCAAGCTGGCAGTCGATGATGTGGAGCTGAGAACCGTCAAACTTTGCAGAGGAGAACCTCTTTTCCTTTGGTAGATCCTCTTTGTCCTGGTGGGGATGGACAAGAGAAGACAGAACTCCTTAGGTTTCACACAGCAAAATCCATCAGGCTTGTAGGGAATTTTAACAGTTTTTTATAAATGGATTTTGGTCTGGATGCTGTTTCCGAAAAATAGTTGTCAATTACAACAGAGGGTTATATTTCAGAGCTAGATGAAAGTCTTTCTACCGAACAATAGCAGAACTCACTTCAGCTTTGTGACAATGCTTTGATCAAAAAGGATTTAAAGACATTTTTTGGCCTAAGAAGCAGTCCTATTTTTCCACCATTTCTGTATCATTTTTGGATACTTCTCATTCATTTCAGTACTACAAAAATTGCCCTTTTTTTCCTCCTCAACCCTCCTGTTGTCTCATTTACGGGCACCAAAAAATATTGTTTCCTTGTCTGAAAAAATTTCAAAAATTCTGCAAAAAATTCCCCAAATTTATATAAAAAAATGCAAAATCTTCAGGAAGAAAATTCCAAAAATTCCTTAAAAGTTTCATTTAAAAAATCCCCAAATTTGACAAGAAATAAAAAATGTACAAAAAAAATGTAAATATTTTCAAAAAATGAGTAAAAATCTTCCAAAAAAATCCTAAAAATATCTGAAGTGCTCACATATGTATCAGTAAAAGTTTTAATCTATTCTTTAAGAACATTTGGAAAAAAAAATTTCTGAATTTTCTTAAAGAAACTTTTTTTAACATTTCTTTTTTTCCACCAAGAAATGTTCAAAAATTTCCCAAAAATGCTGAAAATGTGGAAGTTTTCACTGTGAAAATATAAATTTTTTTCCCACATTTTCAAACTTTAAAACGGGTCAATTTGACCCGCAGGACAAGACGAGGGTTAGTTACCTTCTTGACATCATTGTGCTGTGGTTCTTTGTTCTGTTCGGCAGACGGAGGGAAGGGGCTGCTCCTGCTCTGACCCTCAGGGCAGCTGGTGAGGCTGGACCAGGCCGGGCTGGGCGACTGGGAGGAAAGGTCGCAGGTCACGAGTTTGTAGTACTTCTGGTTCGTCCCCATCGGCAGAGTGCCCTGGCTTTGAAGACAGGCGGTCAGGTCGGACACCTCCAGAGAAGACAGACCTGGTGGAAGCGGCTCCAACGAGTAAAGGTTGCAGTTGGAGTCGAGGCCTTGAGGAGACCAGCAGGAAGCAGAAAGCGTCATTTCCTCTTTCGGGGGAGAGCAAACAGCCATGTGGTGGACGTCTTTGCTTGGAGTTTGTGGAACAGGTTGGAGGTTGAGGAACACGGATCCCTCAGACGACTGTGAGGGGTGAACGGCAGGGCTGCTGAGGTTGTAAGGAGTGGCAGGATTGTTGCTCCTGTTGTAGATGGTGCAGAAGTTCACCAAGACGCCGTCAGAACTGTTGCAGGAGGAGTCGCTGGGAAACTCCGTGTGGCTGTTGGACAGCATCTCCGGGGAACATTTGTGCTGGCTGTGGATGCAGCAGGACATGTTATCCTTCAGTCTGTCTGAGTCCTGCTCTAAACGAGCCGAGCTGCCAGATCTGCTCCTGTGGAAGCACTGGCACTCAGGTGGCAGCGAGTCCATCTGGTTGGGCTGGTTAGACAGCCACTCTCGGTCACTTTCGGTACCCAGCATCGTCCCTTCATTGCCCCACTCGCTGTCCAGGTCCCCGCTGGACATCGTGTAATTGGTGGCTCCATTGTTTAAGGGCCAATTGGAGTTTCCATGCAACACAAAAGATGAGTCCTCATGATATCTGTGTAGATTATCTCCATCGCTATCTTCATCCTCCTCCTCCTCATCCAGCTCTGGATTAGGTAGGAATGAGTTGTGTGAGCGCAGACTGACTCGAGCTGCAGAGTTGTCCTTCCTCAGGAGGGAGCTCGTCTCTTCGGGCGATGAGGTGGAGTCATACCTGCCGCTGCTGTCGCTGGTACCTTCCTCCTCCGCTCGGTCCTCGTTCAGGCTGCTGTAGCTGCTGGAGAAATGCCTCCGGCCGCCGGTGAAGGCATGTTCCCGGTTCAGCGAGTCCCGCTCCGGGAGGGACACGGCCCTGGTCAGGCCCACCGAGCACAGCCGGCTGGTCCTCTTGGCCGAGCCACACAGGGCCTGGACGGGGAGCTGCCAGGTGGGGAGCTGCACCACGGGGAAGTGGCAGGCTATCAGGGTGTCACCGGAGAGACTGGAGGCTCCGATCATACTGCTGGATGAGGCTGGACCACGCACCACGCTGTCTCCATGTTCCTGTAATTACATCCTAAAAGACGAAAAGCAAAGAATCATCACATTTATGCACTAAAACACAGCACACAGAGGGTACAATTACGGTATAACGTTATCAGCTTAAGTAGTGATAAAACTTAACTTAGGAGTATTTTAATTCATTTTTTCTGCAAGCCATGAAAACATATTTTAAGGTTGCATTTAACCCTCCTGTTGTCCTCATTTACGGGCACCAAAAAATATTGTTTTCTCATCTGAAAAAAATCCAAAAATTCTGCAAAAAATGCAAAACCTTCAGGAAGAAAATTCCAATAATTCCTTCAAAGTTTCCCTTGTAAATATTTTGAAAAAATGGGTAAAAAATCTTCCAAAAAAATCCTAAAAATATCTAAAGTGATTACATATATATCAGTTAAACTTCAAATATTTTCTTAAGAACATTCACATAAAAATCAACCAAAATCCAGCGAAATTCGCTGGATTTTGGTTGATTTTTATGTGAATGTTCTTAAAGAAACACTTTAAACATTTTTTTTCCACCAAAAATGTTGAAAATGTGGACATCAGAAGTTTCACTGTGAAAATATTTTTTTCTCCACGTTTTCAAACTTTAAACCGGCTCAATTCTGACCCGCAGGACGACACGAGGGTTAAAATAAACTCTGGATAAATTCTATCTTTGTTGTCACCGTCTGCATGCGAGGTGTTTGTTTTGATCTTCAGGCCTCGTCACATAACCAGATTAAGGAGTAAATAGTGCGTGTGTAGGTGGCCCGATGAACCGGTGGAATTTCTAGCTGCATATCTGAGACAGACCCGTTGAATCTGGGACCTAATTACACACTTTATTGATTAGCAAAACAGAAAAAAAACAACTATATGAAGCTCAACTGCTGGCTAGCGCTGGCTCAGTCTGCTGCTTCACTTCTCCCCGCTGGTCCTCAGGTCTTAGTCCTACCGTGTCGTCTGGATCTGGCCCTCAGAGCAGCCTACACTCTATAATTCAGTCAACCATTAACAAACTCCTCCTCTTGCTGCCAGAGCCAACCACCGTCTCTCACAGTTACTCGGCTGCTCTGTAACTAGGGCAGCTGCACTGCAGAGATGCTCCACTGGCACTGCTAAGAGTAAATACACTTTCACATCAGTTTAGTTAAAGCAAAGTCTTCTATCGTGTTCACGCACAGAGCTCCTGATTTAAACACACTCAGACTGACTTCGGGAAAACGCACAGGTAGTGGAATTAGAGTCATGCTCACAGGGAATAAGTAGAAAATAAAACTGCGTATAAAATATTTAAACAACGCTGGAGAGTGCTAATGATGTTTGACCATAGAGAACAAGAACACTTCTCTGAACGTCATGTTTAGAAAACTACACGTTTCAGACGAATTATTCTCCGTCTTTGCAGTCATCTACACCTGGAAATAATACAACAACATGAAAGAGTTGCAGATTATTTTTTCAGCACCACAACAACAAAATCCTGGTCATAGCAGCAAACGGTAAACACGTCAATAAAACGCTCTCAGGCAGTAATAACCGGTCCGATCACACGTACCGTCCCTAATAACTGAGGTTAATCCTTATTTATTGCACATATTTACCACAAGAGGAGACACAAGCTGCTTAACTTTCTTATTGCCTGTTAAAAGTGGTAGAAAAGCTGCTTGATGATTATTTCTTTGGCAGCTGCTTCAAAGCAAAAGGGGGTCAGATTCTCCTCATCTACGTTTTCTCAGAGACCGGAGATTAATATGATGTGTCGGTTAAGATGTTCTAAACATGAGTGAGAATATGTTTGTAGGTGGGTAAACTTCAGTCTAAAAGCAGGACGAGCTGTGGGAGAAAATGATTAGATCCACCTTCTCTACATCTCTCATTCAAAACAGTAAAAAATGAGCATTTGAAATTGTATCAGAATCAAACTTGCTGTTCTGTCCGCTGTTTTCATGAAGTCTGTTCCAGATGTAGTTGCATTCTGATTATTACATTGAGGTTTTTTTCTAGCTTTATGATGTACTTTACCTCACTCTTTTAGTTATTCAGTTTATTTTTCTCCACATCCAGAGGAATGTAGACAATCAACATCCACATATGGAAGAATTATGTATTTTTTTTAATTTGTTATCATTAAATGTTTGCATTGTCCCTTTTGCTGCTGGAACAATGCAAATTTTCCCACTGCTGGATTAATAAAGGCTGATTGTTTTGTATTGTTTCGGTTCATACCCTCTTAGTCCTACAAAAACACATCTAGAGACAGATGTCACAAATTAGCATTTACTATAAACACTATGAAACTTTATTTATGTAAACTGTATATATGTGTGTGTGTGTGTGTGTGTGTGTCCATGAGTGCTTTTCCTGATCAGTTATTTTCTTTTTCCATCTTTTGTTTTGTGTCTTATTTAAGTACATCTGAATTGTATTAATTGTTCTATACACTGTGAACATTTTACATTCTCTGTCTTGGCCAGGTCTCCCTCAGAAAAGAGGTTTTTAATCTCAAGGGACTTCCTGGTAAAATAAAAGTTACAAAAATACATATATTCCAATTAAATTAACCATAAATAATTCAATATTTTCAGATTTAAATGTGTAATGTGTTGATGATTTGCCTTTAGATACTTTCAGGTCTGTTATTTCTGGGGAAACAAAATCACTATTTGGCATTTATTTGCATAAATCCAAAACAAAGACGTTATTTTTAGGTGCAGGTAGAACAGAAAGGCTTTTCATCACAGAGATGCTTCTTCCTCAGGCACTTTTCTTTGCTCCCAGTGTTTGTGTAGGTGTGAAGTAAAAATGTGAGTCACATAAGACAAAAACATTTCCCCAGTGAATGTAAAGTAAAGCATAATTTGTACCCTCGGTGTCAAAGATTGATTTATACATTACAGTTTTTGCAGTACTAGTCATTTTTTGTAGATAGAAGTTTGCATCTTAGTTGTGCTTGTCAGTGAAGTACTATGCATGCCTGGTTTTGTAATATTTCTTTACTGAACCTTGAATTTTCCAACACCACTGCAAACTAGGCCAGTGTGACGGACCAGTAGTCTGCAGAGGTCGAACCATTCCGGTGCAAAGCTGCGTGTTTATCCCTGCTGGAAGTCTTCTTATCTCGCAGACCAGAAATCTATGCCAAGCAGCTCCGAGCAGCTCCCAGCCTGAGATGGCTGCGATTATCTGAACTATTTCTTTCTGGAAATGTCTGTCAGGTCAAGTCAGCCGTCTAACGTGACGGACGGGACAAAGAGTGTGAGGGCCACAGTGGTCAGGATGCTGCTTGTTATGACGGATGAGGCATCATTACAGAGGAGGAGAGGAGGGAAAGTTTCAGGAGGTTCTGTGTGCCGGATTATCAGAGGGATGTTCAGCAGGATAATATGCTGAGCAGCAGAGAGCGTGCACATATGGATGCCAAGACAAATCATAAATAAATCAAAGAAACATGGCAGAAGTAGCATCTCGATTCATTTAGAAGTAGAACACACAAACACACCCCCATCACAAGCAGCAAGATCAAAGATGAGACAGAAAATACAGCTGAGTGACAGACTTTGAAAGCATCACCTACTTGAAACCAGCCCTCAGTCAAAGGTGAGCCTCTCCTCAGGTGACTTTGGTTTGCAGCCTCCTCATATATGCATGATTACATCCGAAATGATGCAAATATTTTCTGTCAAAGCTGCATTCGACGAGCTTTTGGCGTCAAATGTGAATTATAAAGCTGCTGTTTGCAGATCTTTTACCTAAAATCCGCGGCTTACCCTTTAATTAGTAACTGTGGTGCTGAGTGGGATGGAGCCGGTCCGGGGCTGAGGGTCCGGGGCTGAGGGTCCGGGCAGATCCACGGCTCTCCACGCCGCCGCTTCAGCTCCGCTCAGGATGGCTCAGCTGCTGCGTCACGGCGGCTTCGGCCAATCAGGAGAGAGAAGTCCCTGCGACTCGCAGCATCTAAGACACCTGTTTTTTTTTCTTTTTTTCAGGCATGATAAAAATAAACATCAGTAGGCTTACAACTTACATCCCAGTTAAAAAGCAGAGCCCAAAATGATCACTCTGCTCCTCACAATGACTCACAAAGATCCAAATCAGGACTGAGAGGGAAAATAATTCAAAATGCAGCCCAATAGACATAAATCAGATAAATTTTATTGTCACATCTTCTCATTTGTAGCTTTAATATTCTCATTCATTGTCACAATGTTTTTTTTTTTAAATCCATCCCCATATGAACAACACTCTGATTGCAATAAACAACATAGACAGCGGCTGCAGTCTGCTGCTGCAGCAATAATAAGTTAATAAAATATTACATTTAACAGCACACAGTGCAGTTTTAACCACATCTTAAATGTGATGCTCCACATTCATCTGGGTAAACTGGCTCAGGACGCCCCCCAGTGGTGACAAAGAGCATCAGCTAGCGATGCAGCAAGGATGTAAATATTTAATGTGTGGATATAAAAACAATCAACTCAGTGGTGATGTTGTTCTCTGATGTGGCTCTTAATCTACAAGAACTTGTTCAACTCTCAATTTCCAAGTCTGATATTTTTTTTTTCGGATATATTTTTATGGCAACTTCCCTGGTCGACACCATGGCTGAATGTTTCCCACCTTCAAACTGCAGTGTACAGATGACAATCCCAAAAACACAGATTCAGATTTTGGGAGTTTTATATGTAACAAACCTAAAGAACCGATCCGTAGAAGGTGGGATTTTCTGTATAATTATTCATCTTCAGAATCATTTTCTGGTTTAAACATATACGGCTGCCTGACTCCGGTATTACACCTTACCTGGAAGGGTTTTACAGTGAGCTGGTGTGCTCAAGCTGCAGCGAGACCAGAAGGAGAAAGGTGACCAGAAACAGAATAGAGTTACACCTGAGCCATTCTAAGGCAGGAAATTATTTTCCATTGAAAAAAACTGCAAAATATGTAACTTTGACAGTCAGAGATCAATTTTTAGGGGTTTAAGCAGAAACCTCACAATTCTCAGCATTACTGCTCCTACTTTTTAGCATTATAGTCAAATTTGTGTGTAAAATTCACACAAGTGGGTAGTATGGGTGTATCTATTTGAATTTAAGATTCATTATTTATTTGTGTGTTTTTTGATGGAAAGGGTAAGCATTTGGGCATCACCACCCTGGATAAATAAACCTAGACATGTTCCACTCAATCTGAAAAATAAATGTAACACAGCTTTGGAACGGTTAAAAAAATACTCAAATGATTTCAAGTTATTTCATTGAAAAAGTAGCAAGAACTGTGAGGAAAATTTTAATTTGTTTTACAGTAAAAAACAAAACAAAAAAAGGCAATGTGGGCAAAACAACCTCTTAAAAAATAATATTTAACTATTTACACAGTTTACAATATGTACAAATAAATACACAATATTAACATGAACCAAAAAATGCAGAGCACCTCAAACTTTGCATGAATATTTATATATTTTCTTCTTAAAAACACATTGGGATTACACAGCCTGCCAGTCTGATGTTGCAGTAGCGCTTTAAACACTCAGGATGAAGCCGTTTGCTGGTCATGCGTGCCCAGCTTTTATAGCTTTGTTTTGCTGCAGTGTGTCGCCAGATTAGATTAGCCGGACGGATTGCACAGAGTCTGATAAACTTCCAGTTCAGCTGTATCAGTGCAGCCATTTCACACAGGGTTTATTAGGAGACAAGCAGGTTCTGGTCCATAAAGCAGGTGTTTGTTTTGTAGAGTCGTGTTTGTGAGTCTCTCTGTCAGGGAGAGGTCCAGAACCAACACACGTTTTTCCTGTAAAGATAAGGAGGAACTTTATTGCGGTGCCAATAGTCTGACTTTGTCCACATCATGCAAAATGCACGTGGATACAACTACATGCATGCACTGCAGAAATATGATTGCACAAGATGTGTGAAAACTACAAAAGAGAACACTGTTTCTATTCAGTATCATGCAATGTCCTACCAGGTTTCACATCATTCAAATAATATTTAAAGAAATATACATATTTAGTAATATAGTGGATAATAAGAAGTAAATAAAAAAGTAGCAAAATTAACCCTTGTGCCGTCCTGTGGGTCAAAATTGACTCGTTTTAAAGTTTGAAAATGTGGGGAAAAACTAATTTTCACGGTAAAACTCCTGATGTCCACATTTTCAATATTTTTGGGAAATCTTTGAACATTTTTTGGTGGAAAAAAAATGTTAAAAATATTTCTTTAAGAACATTCACTAAAAAAAATCAACCAAAATTCAGCAAAATTTGTTGGATTTTAGTTGATTTTTTGTGTGAATGTTCTTAAAGAAAATGTTAGAAGTTCGAAGATATTTTTAAGATTTTTTTTGGAAGATTTTTACTCATTTGTTGAAAATATTTACAAGAATTTTCTTGCCAAATTTTGGGGATTTTTTTTCAATAAAACTTTTAAATGGAACTTTTAAGGAATTACTAACATTTTCTTCCTGAAGGTTTTGCAACTTTTCAGAAATTTGGGGGATTTTTTTTTTTTTGCTGAATCTTTGGATTTTTTTTCAGACAAGGAAACTATATTTTTGGTGCCTGTGAATGAAGACAACATGAGGGTTAAATGCCAGATGTTCAACATAAAAGAAAAGCTCCTTATTTACCTGCAGTATTTTGTGCCACACTCTGAGTGATCCCTGCAGCTGGCACCGACCGGCTTCATGCTGTTCCAGCGCCACAGCAGTGACCTTTTGGTCCGCTGGATCAAACCTTTCCAGTCATCACGTACAGGCAGGGAATCGACCTGGAAAAGCAAATATTTGGTCATTTAGGAGCTTCAATGACCCTCGTGATAAAAGCAGATGACACTAAATATCAAAAAACATGATTCCAACAAAGAAGATAAAGCACAGGATAAAAACAACAACAGAGAGGTTATTAACTTACCTGAGTGACCCATATCAGAGACAGAAAAACAGAAAGAACAAGGACTTTTTCCCGGAGGGTTCTCATGCTGCTTGCAGATGAAGCTGAGGACAGCTGCTGCTCTGGCTGTGGCTGTGGCGTCTCCTGTCGATTCTATTAAAGCTTTTAATTGGGTTGGGGAGGAGCCACCCTCCGACTGATTCACTAATTTGTCACTTTAATGACTGAGGCTGAGGTTTGGCAGAAAGAGGCGCTCGAGTAAAAGTCAGCGATGCAAATCTGTCGCAGAGTGCTACTTATCAGTTTTATAATGACGAGTGAAGGCAGAGATGCAAAGTACACTTTAACCCGGTAATTGAGGACAATTCCACGTCGGCGGTATCTGACAGAAACCTAACGTAGTTTATGGCCGTAGACAATTTATCGGTTCACACATCTTCACCATAGAAGTCTGGAGAAGATTAGAGAAAGATGTGCAAAAATCATTTCAAGTAGATAAAATAAGAAACCCCAATCAAGATCTGATTTCACCACCTTTATGTCACTTATGATGCACTCCTCTTGAACACCTGTACGTCATCAGTCTCTATGGATTCTGAGAGTGGAAGGGGAGTTCCAGACAAAGTTTGTTAATATTGAAACAAAAAAGTGACACGTGAATTTGTCATTAGCTCCTCTTGCCCTTTTCATCTGTTCCACATATTCTTTCGCAACACTGTGTTTGTACATTTGATAATATTGACTTGAATGCAATGCAATAAGAGAGTAAAAATCCCTTAAAGCAGTAGTTAAAACATTTGGGGAAGCATCTGCTTTCTTATTAGAGAAGATCAATACTCATATTTGTCCGTTAAATATGAAACTAGAGCAGCCAGTTAGCGTAGCTTACCATAAGCTAAATTTGCTTCATGCAAAGTGGAAAAAAATGTCAGTTCACATCACATGTTATACCTTTATAAAAAGGATGAGTTTCTATTTTTCTTTTTTATTAAAAGTATTCCCTCTTTGTTACTTTTCAACATTAAATTGTGGTAAACAAATAAATCATGTCAAAGTGAAAACAAATTTCTACAAAGTAATGTGAATTCTTTGAAATTCTAAAAGCAAATGCCTGACTATTCACCCCCTTTAAGTCAATATTTAGCAGATGCACCTTTGGCCGCAATTACAGCACTGCGTCTACGTGGATAGTTCTCAATCAGACATGCACGTCTGAACATTGCAATTTTACCCCATTCTCCTAAGCAAACCGCCCAAGATCTGTCAGGCTGCACAGGGATCATAAGCAAACAGAACTGGACTGATTCAGCCACCTTCAAACATTCGCTTTGTTGTCTTTAGATCATTTCTCTGCATGTTTTAGGTCGCTGTCTTCCTGGAAAACAAATCTTTTGCTAAGTCAGGGCAGTCTGATGCAAACCTCCAGGATTTCCCTCTATTTTGCAGCATCCATTTTACCTTCCACCTTAACAAACCCTGATGCTGCCACCACCATGCTTCACAATGGGGACGGTATGTTTGTCACGATTTCCTGGTAAGTGATTTCCTTGAGTTTTCCTGGCAGCCCCACACACCTCACCAGGAATACTTATGGAAAATCACTTCCCTTTATTCGTTTTAAAAGGGCATAAAATGTTATTTAGGGCGATTGATTGGAGCTAGAACACAGATTTAGTACAAAAACTTTATGCCTAATATCACTCGCAGACACGAGCATGAATGTTTTCAAATCAGGACAACAAATAGGCACATTTTCTGTGTATATATTAACTATTTTCAGCTTTCTGTAACATAAAGTGATCACACTATGCTCTGTTTTAGTGTTTAACATTCCAACAGGCCAACTCAAAACATTTCACACGATAATAGTCATGACTGCGAAAGAACTGGACAGAGAAACATTTCCTTTATCAAGAGTTTTCTTAGTCTAACTGATCAAACATCTTAGAGACGCCCTAAGGCAGGTATTTTGAGCTAATAAGGCCAGGTTCATATCAAAATGAATGGGAAGAGAGACATAATTGCAATTTAATTATTCACAGGGGCATAAAAGCCAGTCAAATTTGATGAAGAAAAACTTACATTTTTATGACTTTTTCCCAAATTAAGGTGTAAAAAGTGTTTGTCCTCACAAGTTTTAGGATTTTCCAAGTGTGAAATCTCACTTAAATGCAAACTGTTGATGAAATGTGATGCTAAACATGCTAGGAGGCCTCATTTTAATTCACAATCTCCAAGTCTCAAATGCTTTCTGCCTGTAAAAGTGTCACATTCAGACACCGTCTTCTGCTCACAGGGTTTGTGGGTGAGGTGTCAGTCATTAGTTTCAGCACTGATATGCAAATGATAGATTGGTCAGACCATCCGATGGAGTTTGTCATAAAGCGACTCGTGCGTTACCGGTGACCTTCCGACAGAAAGGAAAGCCGAGTAATGATTCAGCACTTTATCAAATAATTTTGCAATCAAAGAACTGCAGACACGCCTGTAGAGAAGAACACGGCAAGTTTACTGGTAAATGGTAGTAAATGATGAGACAAACAGTGAGATGTACGACCTATTCAAAGCATGTAAACAGTGATCACATGCGGGGTGTTGATTGTACTGTGGGGGAGCAGTAGTGTCAAGGCTGATATCTTTTACACATAAAACACCAAAAAACAAACACAAAACGTTCCTTCAGTGACTTGTGGTTACTGACAGTAAAATATTGCACATTAGAGTGATATTCTATTGTAGTGCTGGACAGAAAATTCATTTACGTTAGGAATGAATGATCTAAATAGCAATAGCACAATAAGAAAACAACCCAATAAAGTCACAAAATGCTGCTTAGAAGTGCAGAATTTACACCAGAAAATCAGGCCAAGGAGTTTTCTTCTTTGCCAAATAAACATTCTTCATACACTAGGGTGGTCCTAAAATATCAAGTTAAATTTTTCAAATGTGCTTTTTGATTTTTTTTTTGTTCCTCTTGGGGGAAAAAGTAATGGAGATTTTGAAAGGTTTAACCACTGTCACATAACACTTGCTTTTCCCCCTGAGAAGCATATTGTTATAAGGTTGGCGCAATGGTGAACTCTTGTGCTTCGCATACAACATGAAAATGAAGAAATGCCTAAATTCTTGTTCACATGACCACTGGACTTCTTAGTTAACCGAGAACAGCACAAGCAGTACTGACTCAAGTATTGGCAGAGAGTCATAGAACAGTGAAGATGGCATGTGCAACACGCAAGCAGAAGAGTGTGTGGCTGATTGGCTCCCCCATGGATGAACCGCCTGAAAATAGGCTTCCAACATGGGGTGAGGTTCTCCAACGGTACTTTAGATTGCACAGTGATGAGAAGTCAGAAATTAGAACTGCAGTGGCACAAGTGGTACGTGAGACAATGGGTATTTGGCAGAAGGCAAGAACTGGTGAAGAATGAAATGCGATAATAAAGCTGGAGAAAAAGACAGAGAAGGAAAGAGACTTTCAGACAAACATGATTGATTTATTTGATATTGCCCACATTGATGTAATTCATTATAACTTTGATTTCTTATTAAATTTGGACTTCTTATTATACTCTATTGCATTTGTATATCATATAATTACGAATCGTCTGATCACCTGTATACACACCTCATGTGACAGTGGTAAATTTAGTCATATCTTAAAGATATTTGGCACAAATTATTTCTTATAAATATGAACTGTTTTGTTAAGAAGCACCCAAAAAAGTCAACATTTAAATTTTAGTGTGTATTTGAGGACCACCCTATTCACACAATGATGTAGCGTGATCAAAAATTACGACAATTTCATGAGCAACAATTGGAATGAAGGGAAAGAAATGATTTCAGTGCATCTCACACAATCAGTACATTCAGAACACTTCCCTTTATCCTGCTGCTGTTGAAGTAATACTGCTCGGCTCTTATTCCACATTACACACACCAGCGTAAATACTGCAGATTACAGGGTTGAACTGAAAACTACAAGCAGAGTACATGGTTTTATACTGAAGCTGATCCACAACATCACAATTTTGGAGTCTGACAAACTGAGAAATGTCCACACTAAAATCCAGAAATGAGATACGACTTGAGAACCTTTTTTTTTCTTCTGTAAACAACATATTTTAGAGTCTTGAAATCATATTTTTCGCATTAAGAACAAAACAGTCATTTGGCACAGATGACTTCTGAATTGATACAAAAATGTAAAATGTCGATTTTCTCCTTTTAAAACTAACTCAGAGTCTGACAGTATTCTTTCAAGTGTTCCAGTAGCTGGAAAAAAATGTGGCAATTTTACATAAAGATACGGCTACAGTCAAATAAGAGTCTGGTGTTTGTTTTCTTCAAATCCTGGAGGTTTGATAGTTCAGAGCTAAGCCTCCAAACATATTTGGGATTTAAATTACATGTTTGCAGTTTCAGCTATTATCAAACAGTCAAAGAAAAATATGTTCCATGTAAATTCTATATTTTAAAAAAAGCAGATTTCAGCATCGTTAAAAATGACTGGTTTGACGAAATTAACCTCAAATCCTCACAAACAACACAAAGACAGTCTGTTTCCTTATAAAACACTGGATTAAAATGGATGCATTCTGGTTAAATGTTGAAACTGTTACTCGGGGATTAACGGCACAAATTTGAGATCAGCTGAACCTTTGAAATAAACCTTTGAACATGATCGACCTCCTCCTTTGGCCTCCTGTTTGGTGCTATGAGGAGAGCAGCGGCTGTCGTTCAGCAGCGGTGCTCTAAAACAGAAAAAGCCACAAAAATTACCTCAATTTAACCCTTTAAGCTTCAGTCAATTCCAGCCGTTTTCAGTACAAAAAAATCGCTAATATTCTATTTTTAAATAAAAAAAATTACGAAAAATACGGGGAATATTGGACGCGCATCGGGAGGTGCATTTCCTTGAAAACGACCGATTCGGGGATTTTATACCGACTTCAGGACATGTTTTGGACAAAATAGTTTACTGGCTTGTGTCATCTGATGTAAAAGGTTGGATTATGACCGTTTTTTGTGGAATCTTTTTTTTGTGTGTAATAATAAACCCGGAAATGTGAGTCGCGCTGTGTGCTTTGAAGCCGTGTATAGAGAACGGATGGATGAATATTTGTTTTTGTCGGACAAATGTGTTTTTCTCACCCGCTGTGGTAATCGCATCTGAAAGTGGTTTATACCGGCGGATTCATGAGAATCTAAGCTTTCCATCGGCGTATAGTGTTTGTATAATCGCGTTTGCACCCGTCGGACATTCTTGAAATTCCTATGCAAATTAGTAGGTGTACTGCCGGCGGTACACTGAAGCTTAAGGGGTTAAGCCATTTTGAAAACATGTCTAAATATCAGCATTTAGTATTGGACATATTTCAAGTACAATAACACATATTTAATGTTAACATTGGTTTTGACAATACTGGTTATTTTTAGAACACTATCTCTCTATAATTTGTAATTTCTAGTTAAGCCTATTTTTCTACATTCCTACTGGAGCTAAAATGACCAATTTATTCATTTAGCGCCTATAGAAATCTAGTCATCAACACCATGAAAGCTGATCATTTAGAGTTGTTTAAACTAAAAGAATGAGGATACAAATGTGAAGCTTTGGTACTTATCTGTGTTTTGTTTTGTTATTTTATTTTAATTCAACATATTGGTCACAGATTATGGACTTTTACACTTCACAGACTAATCAATTACTAGATTAATACATAAACAATCAACTGATTAACACATAGCGAAAAGACTCATCAGTTCCATTTCTATTAACGAGAACAACTCCTGCTCGTCCGTCTTTAACACTCACCTCAGGGATCTTCTGCCGACACATCAAGAACATGAAGACTAACCCCAGGAAGATGCCCAAACCGATCAGCATGAATGGAATGTTCTCCACAACGTTCTTCTCCAGGACAATCTGCTTTAGCTTCTCAACCGATGCTTCGTCAATGACGACGCTCTGAAGAAACGGCCAGAGAAAAGCTACCATTAGAAAAGAACTACCAAAGGATACATGCCAGACTTTTCATTTTCTGTTTGTTGGATCCAACTTTATGAAAGCAAATGAGGCCATAAAAATGTTACGAGCAACAAAACTTTACCTGCTTCTTTATTCATTTTCTTTTACTTTGTTTAAAATATTCAAAGACTGATCTGAAGTTGTGCAAATTCCAAAATTTCATATTTAATTTCACGAGGAAAAAAGCAAACATTTTAATTGAAACATCGGAACTCTCTCCTGTCAGTTACATGATCAGAAAAAAGACTTTAAACCTTGAAGACTAAAATTAACCTAAAAAACAAGATGAAAGTTAGTTTCCTAAGCTTGATGTGAGCACGTGGAAAGGCCGTAAATACTCAGAGGTGCTTAGATTTCACTTCATTTCAATTTTTACAGCAAGGTGTGCATTGAAATTAAACTCATTTTAGTTAAACAGACTCAAAATATCACTGTCTGAGCAAAGCAATGCCAAATGCTGAACATTACGGTGTATATATTAAGCAAATATGAACATTCTAGTGTGGGCCGATTAGTTTAATGACAGAATTCTGCTACGAGACGAGTGTGTGGCACCAAGTAATACATTAATGACAGACAGATAGACGCAAGCGTGAACAAGGTCAATACGAATCTTTGCCCTTTGAAAGTGGCATAAATTCGGATTGCTGATTCATGGTCTGGATGTAAAGCAGAGCTCCGTGTCTGACCGTGACTAAAATGGTTAAGATGTGTGTTTGTTTTGGGTTTTTTTGTCGTTGTACCTCATTGAGATAAACCACAGGAAAGACCACTGTCCTCACATTTCCTGTTTGACTGAAAGAAAAAAAGTAAAAGTCAGATTGTTTTAACTGCAAACATAGTCAGAAATAAACAGAAAAGATAAATACAGAAACATAAACTGACGCTCAACGTGTACATAGCAGAGTGCACATTCATTATTTCTATATAAAGCTTGATAACATCTACAATCCAGACTAGAAGTATCTGGGCAGTTGCATACACTTTAAGCTCAATGCTTCAGCACATTCAATCTGAAATAAAATAACAGAGACACAACATCAAGCGTCACGTCTTCAGAGAATGCTTTTGACACTTGACTGCTAATGTTTCTTGTGGTTTCAAAGCTTGTTCTTGTGTAAAAGAACTACGTCTTGTCTGACATTTTGAGGATATTTTTATCAACATGGGGCATAAAGAAGTCGCCCTGTAAGTTAAGAAGACAACAAAAAAAAAGCAGAATCTATTAAAAAAAAGATTTGCAGGTAGTTTGTTTGGCAAAATCAACAGAAGAAAATCATTTGCATGGTGAATATCACCCTCTTTTTGACTGCATGGGGAGTTAAGAATGCTCAGCAGGATGTAGGCAAACGTCTTTACCTGAGGTGATTTCATGAATATAACCTGCACCGAGTATGCAAATGACCGGAAAGCATCAGAGACAGAGAGGCAAAGCCCAATCAAAATTCTACAAAATTCAGCTTCTATGAAAGCGACAGCACCAGGTAAGTGTAGAGAACAAAAAAAGGGCCGTTAAGGATCCAAAGCCAATCATGTCATCTGTCATACATGCTGGTGCTTCTGTCACAACTGGAAGTGGAAAACTGGCATTTTTACCGTTTGCTCGGATTTTACCACAAAATTTAAACCCGATGGATGACATTTAACGATCCAAAACATGCGGCCAAAGAGCGCGAACGAAAAGCTTTTCAGGTTGATGAATAAGTACCAGACTGTGAAGGATTTTCAGCAAATTTTTGATTTATTTATTTTTTGCTGTTTTCAAGTGTCTCTGTCCAATTGACTCTAATGCAGTATCTATTATTGTACTTCAGATAGTGTCAAAGTGTTTTTGTGCCTGGTCTCCACATTATCTCGCTGTTTGTTCTCTTAGATGGCAGGTAGATGCGTAACAATTAAGCCAGGACTGTCCAAAAGTCCACTCAAAGTGATGATGATGGCATTATTTGCTTTGATGTTATCTGATGGCAACCCTTCCCAGACATGGCCAGTCATACCGACGACTATTTCAGCTGGCAGGGAGGAACAAGAACCCGATGAAGGAAATGAGCCGATTACCTGAAGGTGGGAATTTTCTCCACATATACATTAACCTGGAGGCGCTTGGCTGCTTGAAGGACGAACCCTGTGAGCTGAGAAACAGAATGAAACACAGATTTCATGAGAAACTCACTCCTGCTACTCCTGATGTATCAACATTTATGTTTGATTATCATATGATGAAATATTCAGCTCCAGCGCCACACGTTCTCTCGGCACTCTGGATTATTTTTAAGCTCTTGAAAGTGCCAATATATTCCAGGATTTTAAGCAGTCGAAGGGCAAAATGATTTAACACCAACCCACTGTGCAAAGCCTTTAGATGTGTAGATTCAGATCCATTACATAATACCATCAGGGAGGCATTAGATCGCTCCCAAAATCTTTCTGCAGCATGACAGCAGCTTCAAACATACAGCTGGAGCCATAAAGAGCTAACTTCAGCGAGAAGAAGAACCCCAGAGACCTAATCTCAGCATCATTGTGTCAGTCTGGGACTGTGAAGAGGCAGAGGACGCTGAGACAGAACGACAAAATATTCCTGCACTGCACTTTGCAGGAATCTAACTGATGACTATTCACAGCATCTGCAGTGTGTCCTCATTCTACGAGCAGCGCCTTAAAGTCACAGCTGTGTCTGCATGCATTATTATTGCAGGAAAAACAGCTTCACATCTCTGAAAAGTGTCGAAGATGTACGGGGCATCGCAACCCAGCAAAAAGTTAGGAGATAAGTGACAGGACTTTGATCAGTCCTAATAATCTCAAGCAGTGGCAGAATGAAGATTAAGGGGGGATAAACTGACAAAACAGTAGCCTGTTGACCGGGATCAAAGGCTCCTTTTGAACTTTTGATGCCACTGTCTTACATGCAGCTGAAGATAAAGTGAAGACAGCATGAAATTAAAATGTATATCAGAGTTCCATGCTGGATTTCCATCTTTAAGGGATGCACAGTGGTTGGTGGTTAGTACTGCCGCCTTGCAGCTAGAAGATATCCGGTTCACGTCCCAGCCTTCCTGGGATCTTTCTGCATGGAGTTTGCATGTTCTCCCTGTGCATGTGTGGGTTTCTCCGGGTTCTCCGGCTTCCTCCCACAGTCCAAAAATATGCTGAGGTTAATTTGTGATTCTAAATTGTCGGTACGTGTGAATGAGAGAGTGGTCGTTTGTCTCTTTGCCCTACGTTGGCTGGGACAGACTCCAGCCCAACACGACCCTAATGAGGATTAAGAGGTGTATAGATAATGGATGGATGGATTTCCATCTTTCATGTGCATGCATCAAAATCCATTTGTCAGTTTGCTAATCTGACAAACTAAAAGATAACATATTCCAAATAATATCACTGCAGTCCTCTAAAAATACACTGCAAAAAAAACTCCCAAAAACTACAAACCAAAGCAAGCACCACCTGCCTTCAAAAGAAAGACTCTATATTTAGACCTCGCCTGATTTATTATTGCAGAGTTTGTATTTTTGTGCAGCGTTCAAAGCAGAAAAAAAAGTGTCGCATGTCTTTTATCAAAGGTCATGAACTTCAAGTGACCTATTGGCTCATGTCTTTACAACTGTTAGGACATCTCCTTTGATTTATGGACCATCAGCAATCATTGATGCTAGTTTTGAGCATTTTCTCTTACGGATTTAAATGTTTCTGAGTTTAATTGGCAAATAGGTGACGCAAAATACCCCCAACACAAAACCAAACTGAAAACTTACACTAAGGGGTGTGACGCATCAAAGAGTACGTCTCTGTATTCGTTCCTTCTTTCTACAGTATTAGGACAGTAGTTTATATCTACATTGTTTCTCTCCCTCATTTGAACGGTACACATTGTGCTCCTGAAAGTGTTTTTGCAGACTGTCTGTTTATCAAGGTTTTACCGCAAGCTCAACAAAGTTATTACAATATTACTCATGATAAGAGCTGTAAAAGCTTATCTTTAGCGACAGCTCCGTACCATGTACCTCTGCTTTAATTTTTAACCATCACCTCAGATAAAAGTTGCTTTACTTGATGACCGTCGACGAGCACAAAGCTGAGATAGTTCCCCATCTAGTGGGAAAAGTTGATACCACACGTGTTTAAAATGAGGGTATAAATGGGCTCAGAACACAAAATGACAGTATGAAAGCCGTAGCCCTACCGGATTGAGATCAATGACCGTCTGGTGCTGCTCCTTCTGGGGCATCATGCCAAACACGTCCTGAACAAATTTCTCGTCTGCCTGGTAGAAGTGTGGTGACGACATTATGATGGGAGCTCCTGAACACACAAAAGATCCACATTCTGGAATCAGAGCCAATTCTGAATAAAACAGGCCGAGAACATTTGCCCGTGTGACACAATGACATATTGTCTTATTTGCTTTAGAGGTTTTACATTTCCCACCTTGTTTACATGCGCTGACGTTCAGCACGCCAGATCCCAGGCAATTACCAGCAGGCACACAAAAGCCTGCGTTGTCTGGGTTCACCGTTACATTAGCAAACACCTCGCTGGGGGGACTGAATCGATACCCAGGGATCCCCTTCACCGTCACCTCGTCCTCATACAGAGCGTACAGGGACCTTGGAGACAGAGTCACATGCTGGATAATCTGTGGAGGCCTAAATAATTCTGTAAAGCTCAAAGTGTAACAAAGAGGGAAGGTTTGCATTGGTTTTGTCCATAAGCTCTGTGGTAAGCTGATTTACTGGAAACCGAAGCGGCACAAAACTATTTACAAGGCTGTGTCTACGTGTTACTGCCTCATGAACCTCAACTGCTATGTTTTATAAAGCCTCCGTCAGCAGGTGTTTGACCTGTATGTGCTGTACCTTCTGATTCGATCTGCAGTCAAAGAGGGGGAATATTTGTTGTTCCAAATACGCCTTAACACTGGCCTCATTTCAAGAGGCTAACGCTAAACAGCCAGGCTAAATTGGTATCCTTAATCCAATATCTAGCTCTGGATAATGTCAAGAAAAAGGCTTAGGAAGACTGAGGGGGGAGCCATTTCACTAGCTAGCACAAGTCAGAGGAAAGATACCAGAGAGGATGCATAAAGAGTCAGAAATAGGACATAAAAGTTCATTAAAATTACATTTAAATAACCTAAAAATGTCAAAATAGGAGGAATTTCATGCTCAGCTATGCATAGCAAGCAACTAAATAAAATAAGTTTGTGTTTTTTTGGTAATTCAAATAAACAAAGTGTCTAATAAAATATATATACATAATCCTCACTGACAGGATAAATGTTTTTTAGACTAAATTCAAAACTTTTTGGAAACATTGGATAGTCCACACCTGCTGTTTCACCTTAAAACCATCTTTTAAACATCTAATTTGTACTGATAAGAAAAAAAATGTGCACAAAACCTATATCAGCACTGGTGTAAAATCAAAAATACATCTCCATTTTTGCTCCTTTAAGACCCTGCAGCCATGAAATATAGGAGAAAAACAACAAAAACAAGAAGAACATTACTTGGAGCATAATCCTGACAAAACTACATAAACACAGTGGTGGAAAAAAGTTGTCGGAAGCCCACACATTTGTGAGAAACTGCATTAAGAATCACTCCTAGATTTCAAGTGCAGTTTCTTTCAGTCCAATCACAGCCAAAATACTAAACAAATCCTTAAAATTGATTGGTTCCATAAAAGAAAGAAATTTTGAGTATTGGGTCCATTTTGGTAGAATTTAGTTTTTCTTGTAAACAATAAACAAAAAAATAACAATTTGTATTTGTTCGTGTCTGTCTAATGCAGCCACACCTTTTGAAATACAAAATATTTCATGATAATATTTGAGATTATGTAAAACTTTAAGCGTGTCCGAAAACTTTTTTCCACTGCTGTATGTAGTTTATGTATCACTCCATCAGTCCTTCCAGTTACTTCCATCAGACAGACGTAACAAAGTCCCACTGGCCCGGAAAAACCTCCATAAAAAATCCTTTATTCCCACTGCAATAACCACTCTGAACAAAATAAAATAAGACATTCAACAGTACATACGTGTTTTTTGCCTGCTGCTGTTTCTTTGTAACATTTCCTTTACACGGCTGTACTTTGTGAGCTTGTGTCTTCACTGTGTTTTGACGTGTTGCATTTTATTGTTGGAGCTTTGTCAAAGGAGAGTTTCTGTCACTGTTTGGGGAAGACAATAAAGCTGATCTATCCTATCCTATCCTATTCTATTCTCTATGTAAAATACTTTGGACTTTGCCATCTACAGAACACCTCTCTCCCATACTCACCTGCACAGGTCAGAAGAGAACATGTAGAGCATTTCATTCTTGGTGAGGACTGGATGGAAAGACGCTCCGTTGGTTCCATTAATCATATTGCACTCATCAGATGTCCACCAATTCAAGGATCTGCAGGCAAATTCAAACAAGACGAGGTGGTCATCAATATCCCCCGCCACATGTGATGTCTACGAGTCTATATCCAAAATAGTGATCAAGGGCCATAACTCTGTTAAATATTATCGCACAGGTCTCATTTTCGAACTTGATCAAGGTGTCCATGGTGTGAAGCTACACACTAAATTTCGTAATCCTAGCTGTAATAGTTTCCGAGAAAAGCTGTCCCCTTCATGTCGGATGGACGGACGGAAGCACGGACGGACGGACGGACGGAGGCCAAACCTATATCCCCCTTTTCCACTTCGTGGAGGCGGGGGACAACAATCTAATACTCAGATTCTGTTTTGCATCGTGCATCTTAGTTAAGAGATGAAGACTTGAAGCTTTTGTAGGTCAAACAAGCTTTGGCAAGTGGATCCCCGCCCCAAAGGCTTAAAGACACCAGAAGAGAATAACTAAAAGAAGAGAATAAAAGAAAGTCTGTAAATCCAAAAAGGAGGATTAACACTGGTTTGGCTTTTAAATGTAGATAGTTCTGAGTACAGAGTGTCTGTGCCTTTCTTTAGTATAAATTAAATTAGTGAGTTAGCTACTCCAGCTAATTAATGAATCTAACTCATTAATATTTAATGAGTCATCACATAAACTGCCACAGGATCAGTGTCAAATCAAGTCTGATCTAACAGTGGAAACTCACTCTTAACGGTATCAAACGGATGAAACTAACCTTTCATGTTCCTGCGTGACACTGACACAATCACTTTTTACGCATTCATTTAAACTGCTTATGATCAGTAATTCTCTTTGATTGAATACACAAAGTAATAGGAGACCAATACCTTTCACCGTTCCATGTGTCCACTCTAGCAAAGTCTTTGTAGTTCTGCTGGCCAGTGAAGAACACATATTCTCCATCATTTGAAGCATTGGCCTGTGAGAAAAACAAAAAAAAAATCGCATCAATGAAATAAAAAACAAACAAACCCATACTGATGGAGTCCATGCGATTAATGTAAAACTTTGAATTTTATGTGATGTTGCAGTTTTGCGTTATCTTTTCTACCATTTCTGAATATGAACATGGCTTTATTGAGACCTTATAGAAGAGTCCGAAAACATCATCCAGGTCAGGGCTTAGACGTTTGAGGGCTTTAAGTAGGCCGTCTTCATATCCCCACAGCAGCTCTCCCACTGTGCGGGTGGTGAACAGGCCCTCCCCCTGGGATCTCATGTAGGCGGAGATCAGATTGGCTTCTATAGAGTGGTCCTTGAATCTCTCCATCACCGTCTACCAGGAGAAAAAAAGAGAAGAGATGCCATTAAAATCAATCTACTGTGTAAGGCAATAGCTTACATAAGCTCTGTGAAAAGGCCAGATAATAGACAAATCATTTACTTCAGTAGCATACAAAAACCCTGCAGTGACATTCACATGACAGTAACACATTACAGCAGGACATGCTGTAACACAGTCTACATGCAGCAGGAAAAAGGACATATTTAATACTCCAGTGGTACAAGAAATTAAAAACATCGACACTAGGTAGAGATAACATGAGTAAATGGGAAATCGTTGACCAATAATGAGATTGCAATATTTTATCGTGAGTGTTTTGAGATTTTAGGGACAAAATGTTAAAATAAACGCATCCATGTTGTGTTACATTTCTGCAAATCTTTACATCAAAATAAAACTTTTTTCCACCTGAATTCTCTATATCTTGTGGAGGCTTGAAAAGAGTTCTAATGTCAGAGTTACCCGTGTTATTTTTGTCTAAATTGTCTGTTTCCTATAAGCAGAGGACACATTTTAAACAGCAACATCACAGTCGATCATCTGGGGAAGCCAAAATCATGACTGTGATTAACACTGAATGACTTCTGCAGTGCATTGCTTCCCTAAATGGTAATAATGCAAGGTCTACAAAAAAAACCTGATGATTCATTGATCCTTTCTTACCTTTAAACCAAATACACACAGAACACAGAAACACCACTTCTTCATTTGTGTGTTGGTGAAAATTAAAATAAAATTAATGCAGGGAGAGGAATACTACTGGGACTCCATAGATCATTATCAAACAGCATTTGTACTTTGTGGATTTCTCTCACTCACCATGGCAGGGATGTTAACCGTCCTGATGAGGTCACTCTCTGGACCTCGGGACATGTTACGCTGGAATATGTAGGTTTTAGTGTTGACAGCTGTTACTTTGGTGCCGTTATCATGGAAGACCACTTGCTCCATAGGCCGGTATTCTCTGTGCAGAAAAATGTGACAAAGGTGATTATTTAGTCAAATGCGGGGTTGTTCAGGAGGATGTTACATCACAAATTTTCTACAAACAGTGTCAATCTCTCTCATTTGTATGTACAATAGCACAAACTATGCTGCATTATTAAACAATACTTGAAATTAGGATGGCTCGGTCTTGATGTACAGTCCTTTAACTGGCCAGTGATGTCACATTTAGTGTACATACATACAGTATCTCCACTTCAAACTGCACATGTTGCCTTTTGTGGTATTTTACCTTTCTTTTTATTACTCCACCAAGAAACGCGGCGGAGTTATGTGACAATCGGCATATGTTTGTCTGTTTACATGTGTGAAGCATTACTCAAAAACAGACTAACAGATTTGGACAAAATTTTCAGGGAAGGTCAGAAATGACACAAGGCCCAACTGATTAGATTTTGGCAGTGATGTGGCTTATAGTCTGGATTCACGGATTTGTTAAAGATTTCTGTATCATTGCGAGATAGCGGCAATGATACGGCACTGTAACTATGGCAACAAGTGAACGCTACGTCAGAGAGTACTGTGCTCTCCGAGTGCTTTTCTTCTTCATTCTCAATTTCATTTGACACCAAAAAACCCATATCTTTGGGGGTATCGATAGCTTCTGTGATACAGATACTGACGGCCAGAAAAATCACACCGATAAAGTGTCGTTCAGCTCTTTCACGAGATCAGTCATCAGGTCTTTGTCACTTGAAACACACAAATGCGCATGTTTAGGGGCTATTTCTTAACAACTCCACATGACTTTGGTTAAACTTCTCCGGTTCTGCTGATTCAGTGATGCAGAGTTCAACACTGGTGACAGTTTGCTTCAGCTTTTTCCTGTAAAGTATTTCATTTGGTACAAAAAAAAGATAAAAGGGCCATCCACTGTGAGCAAAGATATCTACCAAAGCAGGGTTTACAGGAGGACACAAACTTCAGTATGATCGGGTAGATGAATCACAGGGTCATCGCACGCCACAAATATGCTGACTGAATACAATAAAATGCTTTTTTGGCAGAAAAAGGGGAAAAAAATATAAGCATCCCAATCATGCAACTCTTACTTCCCAAACTATTGTGCCTGTAGTGGTGAGAGTAGAGAAAAAAAGAAGCTTCCTGTAGCTGGACACAGGATTGCAATAACATTTATCTGTGTGCATCTGTCTCTGCAAACCATTACCGTCTCTTCTGAGAAAACCATAATTGAGTTAGAACAGAGACACGTGGTGTGGGTGAAAGAAAGGGCTCAAGAAAAATAAATAAATGCACAAGTAAGTATCTTAGACCACTGTAGAGTCCGAATGTGGTAGCTTTACTGACTTTATGGACCGTACTGATTCTGCTTTTATAAACTAAAAGTGTTTTTTTTTTGCTGCTGTAATCACTTATCCTCAATATACAATAGAAACATCTGAGTTAAACCTCTATTCTGTTTAGTGGGACCATTTTGCCTCATTCAACGTCTCGATTTCTTGTATCCAATGCAAAAGCTCTAAGAAAACTGTACTCCATTCTTTACTTTGTGTTTCACCAAATCTAACACTCAGCTTCTTGGCATTTTTGTTACTTTGTCGGATACGGTGACATTTGTACATGCAACTGCACTACTTCCAGCTTTGAAAGTTAAAACAAGCTTTGTACTCACTGCAAATATAGGACTTTTATTTTGAAGATGTATGATTTGCACAGTTTGGGACATGAACAGGCGAAACAATACGCTTCCTCTTTTTCTTTTCTCACCTGTACGTATATGGTCCGATCTCCACCACAGCCGGTCTGTCCCCATCCAACACCTCCAGAGGATTTGTCACATTGAAGAAGTAAAACTGCATGTAGATAGGTGCCGGTGGATTTTCCCAGGCCTCAAACGCCTCTGTGTCATTTTTTAAAACTACTTCCTATGGGGGACAAAGGGCAGTGGGTTAAAAATGTGTGACTTCAGAGGAGTAATCTGCTGATGATAAGCTTTCTGAGGTCACATGAGCGACAGCAGCGTTGCACATGTCGGCTCCGAATGGTGAAATCACCAAAAAAGCAAAGCAATGCGGTGAAATTATACTGACAGTAATCATTTTAAGCTAAATTTGAATGTCTTTGGTAGTGATACAAAAGCTTACAGACTTCACCAGATGTTTAATTTCAAAGCTAACTGACATAAAAAAGCACTGACAGCTAAAAAAATACATAGTTGCAGGTGTGCCAAAGAGGGATATTCTGCCAAAAACAAATTGCCAGAGCAGTTACAACCTCATCTGTGCCAAAAGTTATAACCAATCCAGTTGTTTTTATTGCTTGCCCTCGATTAACTCATATAAATGCAGATTTCCACTTTCCACTGTGACTAAACTGTTACTAATGCATTATTTCATTCATGAGAGTTGTGTCTTAAAGATTATAGCAATAGGATAATTACAGAAGAGACCATTCCTCTGTTTCAATATTTAGATATGTCTAATTTTCAAACACAAACGAGGTTATTTGGCAAACACACAGCCTTAACATCATAAACTCAACTACAGTAGTGCCTACCTGGCTACACCATAAACCACAAATATTTCTTTGCTCACACGATAAGTTTCACAGAGACAAACGTTTGCTATCACCCCAGATATAAAGTTCTGTGTATTCCTACGTTTGTCGACTGTTTGACACAGATAAAAGCAGACAAGGACGTTTACAAACTGGACAATAATCAGCTTTTAACGCAATTTTCCTTGATAAAACTGTCTAAATACATGTAGCATTACAAGTAGTTGCCACAACAGGAACAGACAATACATTCCACACTTTTTTTCTAACACTTTCAGAGTTATAAGTGAGCTTAAGCGAATAGTTTTCATGAGGAATTTTAGCAGCGAAACACCAAACAGATCTGTGCTGTTTTGCCAAGTCAAGCTAGCTTTAGCATTAGCTTCCACCCACCCAAAATGTCTCGCATTAGCTCATCTACCACTGAGGCTGTTACAAAACACAAATAAGATGCTTACCGTTTCAACCGCCAAGTGTAGCAAATGTGGAAACACGCCGGATAAAACCAACGAAACGCCGAGAATCAACAGTAACAGAGAGAAAACCCCGGTGCTGTAAACGCAGCAGGTTTTCAGCACCATGATGAGACGTTTGAGATGCAGATTCCTGTGACACTGACACGGACTGGGCTGTTTTTGTTTTGATGACCCAGGAGGAACTTGCTCGCTGGAGCAAAAACTCACATCCGGAGCGAAATAGTGATCTAAAACCACATCCGCTTTCTCAGACTGTCGATGGTTTCCTAAAGCATTCAGCCGTGATCAATAACTCTGCGGTGGTATATTCAAAATACTCGTTTAATGAAAGCTATCAGAAATGTGAAAGTGTTCAATGTGGAAGGAAAAATTAGCGTTTTTCTTCCACATTAGCTGTTTGCTAAAGCTAACATGCAGGGCGAGGAACTATCTTGTAGATAAACGCTCTTTGATTCTGTCACGTTAAAATGACATTATTGATTTAACATCTGTCAGATCATTTTAGGAATCTTTCTGTGTCAAATATAAACTAATAACCTTTGATATTAAATTGCATGACTGTATTTATTTTAATGGGGGCGGACAACATATGATTACTAGTATTGCAATTTTGAACTAAACATGGAAGAGAAGGAAAACTGGAACAACAACATGACAAAAATTTAAATAGTATTATTACTAATAACTAAATTATATAGCACCATTAAGAACAGTGTTCACAAAGTGATTTGACAGTTAAAACAAGCAACACAGAAAATCAAGAAAGACATAAGGAGACACGTCAGAGCAGTCACTTAAAAATAAATAGTAAAAGTAATAATAAATTAAATGAATACTTAGCTAGATTATCAATCATAGCAAACAAAGGAACTAGGCAGTTTTGAAAAATAAAGAATAAGATTGAGGGCTAAAGTTAGAAATTAAAAATCAAAAATTCAGACAATTAAAAAATTAGCGAGATGACATCACACCAAGAATCAGGCAGCTTGTTGTTTTTTTAAGAACCTTTTATCAATTACTATTTAATATGAATTGCACTATTCTATCGACACAGCAATGTTACAAAACAGCTTCGCCACTTGATGTCACTCTCTTGACATTTAATGAAACACCGCTGCCCACATTCTTTAATGTCCATAAATTGGAGTTAGAGTACTCGTTGAGTCAAAATTTCATACAAAAGAAGCCACACCTTGGCTAAGCAGACTAACCTATGAGCAACCATCTGTGTCACTCGCTCATTTTGCTTTCACAGATTGTTTACACAGAAATTTAACAGATACAGCTCATATTTCTCAAGTAAATATTTAGAAATCTGCCAGGATGTTTAGAACAAACCACCACAGACTGTATATAAATTATGAAAATGGTTGATTTCAGAAGTAATTTTGTCACAGTTTGAAAACCGGTCACACACACAAAAAACACAAATCAAAAATGAGAGAACTTCCCTTGAATGAGTGGTTTTGGTATGACACAGAGAGTGACTATGATACATTATCTCACCTTACTATCTGGTATCAGCATTACACTGCTGCACCTCAGACAGGTTCTTACCTGCCTTAATAATGTTACTGTTGCGAAACAAGCCCATAACATTAACATGACTTGTTTGACAAGCGGGAGTTTTACAACTTAAGAGATGATACACATGAAGACCAGGTAATACATGATGGGAAGAAACAGCTTCAACAAACACTCAGTGAATGTGGATCTGCAGTCATGTCTGAAATGCATTGTGGGAAATGTAGGATTTATTTGGAGTTTGACCAAATATAGAAGGCTATCTCAACCATTACTGCATTACTGCCCTGATATGCCCCTCAAAGTGCTGGTGGACGGGCCCTTTAGGTAAATATACACTGCCCTCTCACTTTATTAGATACACCTTCAACCTAATGTAACCCAGCATAACACCTATACTTTATATTCTAACTTTATAAAGTTGTCAAAGGGCATCTTTTAAAACTTTTTGCAGAGGTGAAAGAACTACTCAGATCTTGTAGTTAAACCTGAAAGTACAAAAACCATAGCGTAAGAATACTCTATTACCTGTGAAAGCCTTGCATTTAAATGTCTTAGTAGCAGAAGTCATGCATTTAAGTTTTTACATAAGTGAAACTAGAAAAGTAGTACATCAAAATACCCTTAAAGGGTCAAAAGTAAAAGTACCCATTCCATTATGCATAAATGCACATTTCAGAATAATGTAAGTTACTGAATTATAAATATTGATGAATTAATATGTTCATTACGATATTGTTGTAAAGATGATTAAGCTACTGCTTTTGTAAATGTGTTGGGCAACCTGGGGTTCAATAACATCTCAGCAGTGTGACGGGCTGATTAAACTGTGCCACGCTACACTGACGCAGGAATTTGTGGTAAAGGAGCCCCAACCCAGTATTGAGTGTATAAATGAACACACCTTTGTAAATTCATTTTTTAAATGATTGTAGGAAACATTTGAAAAATCTGAGATACTGAATTCATGAGCTTTGAGCCATAAACATCAAATGGGAAAAAAAAGGCTTGAAATAATTTGATTTCCATGTGGTGAATATAGACTATATAAAATCTCTCTTTTTGAATTAAATTAGAAAATTTAAAGAGAACTTTTTCACAATATTCAAATTTTTTGAGCTGCACGGGTGTTCTACTTTATGGTGTTGTGGCATTGTAAGTGAGGTTTTGTGGGAAACAGTTTGTGTCTCCAATCTTCATGAATGCACACATTTTAAAATGTAAATCCTTCAGATTGGGCTGCCAGCAATCACTGCAGAGACATAAATTGCTTACATGGTGCTCTCAGTTGAAATAAAAGAGGACAGAGGACCCTGGAAATAATAATAGTAAACTTAGTAAGTGGCCTAATTTTGGCCAGAATGCTCCAAAGGATGTTTTGGGGTCTAATCACCAGCAAGGTCATTTCAGGCATGAAAAATTGGAAACTGTTTGAGGTTAGGCTGAAAAAATACAGTCTCCAGACATCCTCCAGGGGTTTGGGGTGATTTATAACATCCTTGTTGAAAACAATGCAAAGCCTATCTGACTTTGTCTTGTTTTCTACAAATCTTGGAAACAGGTTTAAATCTGAATATATGAAAGCTTAGCTTTTTGAATTTAATGAAAAAAATAAAATTCATGCTGCGTGTTTTATTTTATGGTGTTGGTCTACTGTGTTTAACCATCTATCAGGAGATTTTAGAGCATGGTTCGATTTGTTTCATAGAAATGACAATTTCCTTTTCCAGCAGGACTTAGCACCTGCCTACAGTCCCAAGTCTAAATGATTTACTCATCTCATCGTCTCATCTCATCTAAATAGTCTAATTGCTGCTGGCAAAAAAGATTTTCTGAATCTGTAGCGCAGGGATAGGAGCTGTCCACCACCGATGTTTCATTGCTCATTGAGGCAGATATGAAGTGGATGATCCATGTTTGTCACAATGGCCTCCATCCTGCTCAGTGCATGTCTCTCCACCTCATCCTCCAGTGAGTTCAAATTGGTTCCAACCACAGAGCCAGCTTTTTTAACCAGTTTGTTTAGACACCTTGCATCCTTATTTTTTATACTGCCTCCCCAGCAGACTGCAGCATAAAACAGGACACTTGCTACCACAGACTGATAAAACTAAATGGTTTGCTGACCACGGTATTACTGTGCTTGATTGGCCAGCTAATTCACCTGACATGAACCCCAAAGAACCCAATGTGGGGTATCGTCAAGAAGAAGTTGAAACTAAATGCTAAAACTAAATGGTTTGCTGGCCATGATATTAATATGCTTGACCATCCAGCCAACTCACCTAAAATGAATCCCGTAGAACCCACTGTGGAGTATTATCAGGAAGAAGGTGAAACTAGTTTACTCACCATGATATTATTCTGCTTGATTGGCCAGCTAATTCACCTGACCTGAACCCAAAGAATCCAGTGTGGAGAGTTGCCAAGAAGACGTTGAAACTAAATGGTTTGCTGACCATGGTATGACTGTGGTTGATTGGCCAGCAAACTCACCTGACAGGGACCCCAAAGAACCCAATGTAGAGTACTGTCAAGAAGAACATGAAACTAAATGCCAATACTAAATGGTTTGCTGACCATGATATGCTTGATTGTCTAGTAAACTCACCTGAATTGAACCCTATAGAACCCAGTGTGGAGTATTGTGAAGAAGAAGTTGAAACTAAGTGCCAAAAATTAAATGGTTTGCCGACCATGGTATTCCTGTGCTTGACTGGGTAGCCAATTCACCTGAACTGAACCCCAAAGAACCCAGCATGGACCATTGTCAAGAAGAAGTTGAAACTAAATGGTTTGCTGACCATGATACTACTTGGTTTGACATTCCAGCCAACTGGCCTCATTCATGTTAAAGGAGCTCCAACCAGGCACTGAGTGCATTTCCAGAAGTTGGACATTCCTGTATTGTAAATTATTTGATCATAGGAAATATTCTAATAATTTTAAACATATTTAAATACACATATAGATAGATAATACATTTTTTTGTTCAGGATATTCTAATTTTTTGAGCAGCACCTGTGTTACTACGGCTGTGTGAGTAAGGTTTTGTGGGAACTGCCCCTTTAAACCACAAAATGAATGGGGGGCACAATAGCGAGCAGCAGAGGGCTTCGCTCGCCGCGGTCACGAGAGCACAGGCGGAGTGACGTCACTCGCCTAAAACCGGGCAGCAGCCGTTGAGCGGAGTCTCGAGCCAGAGACGAGGAGTCCGTGAACGGCTCAACTTTTAATGTATGCGGGCCGAGGCGAGCCGTGCCGCGCTGTTTTCCTCTTCTTTATCCCTCCTCCTGGACGGCTCGGCTCCGTTGTTGTCCTACTTGTTCAGTAGCTAATCTGCTTTTTTTTATCCTTTTAATTTTTTGGCGAAACAGGCTAACAACAACAAAAAAGCGCTTGTCTCTCTTATGTCTCACCGTCCTGAGAAACACACGAACCGGGGGTAAGTCCGTCCGGTAGTTTCACACCATGTAAGTTGGTTTTTTAGTCGAAATGATGCTCGGAGCCTTTCAACTAATTGTTTTGTGAGTGAATTAAAACCAGCTCGGCTCATGTGTTGTACCAGCGGCACAACTACAAATCTGATATTCAAGTGTTTGTTGTACAGTGATGCTAGTCGCCTGTATTTGATAGTTTCTGTGTAAAACGAGTTGCAGCTTCAGCCGTGTTTGCTCACGTATTCACGGCATTCATGCAAAAACTCTCACCAGGCTGTATGCAAATATGCAAACACTTGAATCTACAAGATCTGAGCTGCTCATAGGCTCAGTTGGTACAAGTTGGTACAATGGGAGGAAGTTGTAAAGTTTGCTAAATGCGCTTCTGACAGCTAGAAATCTATTACCATTGCATGATTTAGTTTTTTGTACACATTTCTGTCATTGCCTGGGTGCTGATACTACAGTCTAATCAAATTTGCTTTATGAATGTGGTAAGCAAGCTGATATCAATGTGAATTGCTGTTCATTGTGCACCTACAGTAGAAAGTAAACGCAATGACATATGAATAACTAACTTATGCTTCGTGTCTACAAAAATCTGCATGAATGTATGCTTTTTAAACGTTATTCCTCCAGATCGGGCTGCCAGTAATCATTGCACAGAGTCTCAAATTGCTCACACTGTGCTCTCGGTTGAAATACAAGTAGACACAGAGGACCCTGGCAAAAATAATAATGAAGTGAGTAGCCTAATTTTGACTGGAACGCTCTGGATGATATTTTGGGGTTAAATCACCAACAAGGAAACTGGAGTTTGCAGTCGAGGGTGCAAAAATACAGTCACCAGACATCCCCAAGGGTTCTGTGGTGATTTATAACGTTCTCGCAGGAAACAATACAAAGCCAGATACTATTCTGTGGAACAGGGTTAAATCAGAATTGCATGGGGCAAGTCTATTCCCTAAACTACTCATTAGTTGAGAAGTCATTGCTAAATGTTAAAGTGATTCAGGTTTGGCTCAGTTCAAGTGTAGGATCTAGACTGTTATTACTGTAAATCAATGCTGATATATACATATTATATTTACAATGTGTATTGACTGTAATTTGTTGTGAACAAGTCAAATAGTTCAGCCTTCAGAGACACTTAATCACACTTGAAATGGGAGCTAAGTTCAAACATCTGCATTTTTTCCCCCACAGCCTTGACTGAGCGATTGAGTGAGTGACTGCATGGATCAGACTGAACATGAAGAGCCTCAAAGCCAAGTTTAGGAAAACCGATGTAAGTACTACAACACATGTTCACGGCTATGTAAATTGTGTGTGCATGCAACCGACTGTGTGTGAACATGTGTAGGTCTGCACGGCTGAGTCACTGTCTGTGTATGTATGGCTCGAGCAGTTGGGAATGATTTATGGCAGAAATTCTCTGCTCCGAGGTCAACAGCACCCTCTGGCTTGTTGATATTTGGAGATTTGTTCAAGAAAAAATAAATGGCTTGGAAAAATAAAATAAACAGGGCTTGATGATGATGTGTGTCAGAGCTTCCTCGATGCTCTCACTACCAGAAAAAAGCAAAGCATGCTCAATTTCACATGACAACTTGTCAGCTTTCATTGTGCGTGTCAGGAGAGTTTTAGGACCTAAAGGTGAGGTCATGAAGTGGAGAAGCTATTACTTATGTGACAGACATTTATAGAGACGGACGGCAGAGAAACTTTATCTACCGAGTCTGTGGAAAGCAACTGTACGAGGTAATGTGAATTCTTTTGATCAGTTCTACAAAGACTAGATAAATCCTCAGATGCTCTGACTCTTCTCTGCTCCAGATGAAGTTTTGATCCTGCTAACTATGAATCAGGGCTGAATTTCTTCATGTTGGTTCAGTCATTAATGTGGTCACAGTCTGCGATGCGCTACACTCACAGGAAGTGAGGCGTCTCCACTGCGTCTGACTCATCTGTTGTCACGGTGACCCTAATGACACAGAGCAAAATGCCAGACAGGAAAAGTCTGAAGGGTTGCTGGATGAATGAGGCAAGTTTTAGGCGAAGGAGGGCGTGTCAGAAAGTAGAGAAGCAGTCGGCGAGTGCAGTGAAGAATGCCCACTAAATGAGACGCTCGGTCTATGTACACAGTTTCCATGAGATTAAGAGTGTGCGGTGGGACAGGATGGTGAGCTCTGGTTAAATGGCATGCTTTGCTGAGAGAGAGAGACGGAGAGACTGTCCCGCAGAGGAAGAATTAGGCAGAACACACCCCTGCTTTCATTCAATTATACCCAAAACATACTGCAAGGCATAACCTAAGCATAGATTACTGTGTAGGGAGCTAAATGTCTGCTGGTGGGAAGCAAATCAAACCCTTCGAGACCCACCTGTAGAACACTGAGGAAAGGATTGCAATTATTCAGGAAGTTAAAATTGGGTTCGATTTCATTTTTGACAGCCTGCCATGTGTTTTACATGCCCCTACTGCCTAATATTAGTAAATTATTGCAAATTTAGTCAGCTATGTTGGGGAGCACAATGGTGTCCATTGTTCTAGAAAATGTCGAGTCCGGCATTGGGCTCAAAGGTCAAATAGTTCCTTTTTCTGCCTCACCTGTTATTTGGTAATTTCCAGTCAAAACCTGTAATGGAAGCAGCAGCAGCAGTTGTAAAATGTTTGACATGCTTTTGGAGCGAAATGCTCGTCCTCACTGAAATAGCCAGTCGTAGGCGGCATGAGAGAAGAAAGGGAAGAGCAGTGGATGTGAACGTTGCTTAGAAACACAACTGATGCCGTTTGCCGTCATGCATGCCTTTGCAGACCTCCCACCCACATACATTCATTGTCGCTCTTTGATTTCTTGGTTAATTGCTCATTGTATCCTCTTGTTTTATGTAATACATCCCCATTTTCACATTTGTACATTGATATGATGCATTTTGGAATGGGAACAGACTTCACTGTTGTGCTGCATTAGTCACAGACAAACTATTGAAAACGCTTTTCTGTCTTGCACTGTCTTTGCTACAGAGTGTTACATAATTTGACATCTGATCTGGCTGCAAAAGCATGTCTATTTCTTTGTATTTCATGTTCTGTTGAAAGCCCTGCTCATCATCCAAGTCAATACAACACAGTGTATGTATGTCATGTCGTTTGCATTGATTTTACTATAACCAAATAATAGTTTGTTTCTGTCCTGCTGCACACTGACAAAAGTACAGTAAACTGGATGTTGCCAGCTATATTCTGAGATCCAGGATGTGATCTTTCTTTCTATACAAGATATAAAAACAAGACAGTTCAAGAGAAATGCACAATCATTTTTTATGCAGTGGAACCTGGGTTAGTCTACACTTAGTGATTAAAATTAATGGTCATTATTAAGATATGCAGTAAAAAAATGTTTCACAGACCAACATGTTTATCCTAGCCAATAGTCATTCCACTGCTTTTTATAGAAACTCTGAACCACCGTAATAGAATGAAAATATCTATTTGACTCTATTTTAGGCTCTATGTGTCAGTGACAGATTACCCAGGAATGTTTCCCCCTAAAACCAGCCCCCTCATTTTTTTTAACACAAAATAACAGAAACTCGGTGCCTTTTGTAAATGGCTTTTTCATGAAGTAAAGACATTTCCAGATAATGTGCAATGGAATCTGTGCTTCAGTGTCAAATCTATACTAAATGTTTCACTTTAAGGATCCTCCTCCAGCAGAGTGAAATGAATGCATCAGTCAAAGTACCTCACAGGAGGCCAAAGAGAAAAGAACGGGATGTGTTGTCATTTTAATGTGATATAAGACATGAAAGAGCTTGACGATAATGCCAGATAATACAGTCTTTGTTACTTCTTGAAAATTTATGCAAGATTCATGATTTATGCAACTTTCACAGGCTGGAAAAACCACAACATAAGTCAGACGTATCTATATATCAACAATAGATTCATGTCAAAATACTAATTCTATTTAAGTGTCCCAGTAAGCCAGTAATACTGGAGCCCTCATAAAACTAGACAGCAGTCAGAAATGTAATTTGTCACACCTGGGCTTTTCCTGCTCTGACATGCCGAAATGTGTCTAAATTTTTCCATCAGTGTTTTTCTAAAATGTCAATTATATCATTCAGAAATGTTTACACATCATACAAACCCATAATTATAGTGCTTTAGAAAGCCATAGAACTTAATTATGAATGCTGTTCCACAACATAAATTTTCAAAGTAAGAGGAATATTTCATACTGAACAACATGAACTGCAAAACACATAACCTTTAGAACATTTAATGCAGTGGTACAGCCATGAGTTATATTGTGGGGTTTTAATCTTAAACTCAGTACAGAGTATCACTGAAAGCTAATAGGCGGGAGATAAAGACAGAGATAACGGCCTTTTTATCTTAATAGCATTAACTATTAAAAGACTCTGTGTGGCAGTCTTAAGGTCTCATTCTGCTAAATTCAGATGCCTGGAGTCTTTGTCTGATCTAGTTTCTGTTCTTTGTGTTATTTCTTCCATTTATACATTTTTATTGACTAACAAACCACTTTATTAGGTACACCTGTGGCATGTAATACAATCTAAAACAAGAGTTTAACATAAATGCTGCATTTACTGAACTTTAACATTGTTAAAAATTTCTATATTAAGTTCATTATTGTAACAAATATTCCTAATATTTTGCTCCCCTTATGTTGAAGTGTTGAGTATTTGTATGATATTTTATAGGCTATTGATTTGTTGCTTTTTTGACCTTGTGCTTGTACTTTTTTATGCTTTTGTGTGTCTTGTTTAATGCGTGGCTAGACACTGGTTTCCTCCTGGATAAAAGGCTAAGAGTCCATATGGTGTGCAGAAATGTTTTATCTTCATATGCACTTATGGTTCGAGAATATGTAAGGTTGAGAGATTAATTTTTTATTTTGGCCAACACTATTCTTTAATTTGTGAGATCCATTAGGCGTCTATGCCAGATTTTGTCAGCTAAAGAACTAAAAGCTGTCATTAAATGATGACCACATTGGATAAATATTACCAGTTTGGTCCCCTAAAACAATGGAAAAACACTAAGTAAAAAAAATCTCAATTACACGTGACGTTGCTACTTGCTACTTTGAATTAAGTCAACATTTGCCATTCTCCACCACAGGTTCACTAAATTTGATGCCTTCACCTATGAAGTAAAACATAAACAGACCTTTTCTTTCCACAATATGTTTGGCAAATGTTTGAGTTTGATTGTTGTAAAATATATTTGAATGTAGAAGTACCACCCAAACAAGCTTAAAACTGTAGAGCCAGGCACACTCAGCAGAATGCGCCACCAGGTTAAGTAGATCGGCTTCCTCCAGTGCTGCACTGTTAATGCACTGTAGGGCTAAGTAGTGTGAAAACACCGCCCACGCTTAGTGTGCTCATGCATTTTCAAGTTTAATATTAAACAGCGTTAATGCTGCACAAAAGATTATCCGCAAAGACAACCGAATGTGTGATTTTCTCGCAGATTACACAGCAGCGATAATAACAAGCCATGGGATCATCATGTCTGTGTTGTGGTTTGACTTTTGCCACGTTCATTTTGTCTACCAAAGTTCTGCTCATACCAGTGCCAAATAGCAAGTAGTACCAGTGTTGCTTTATCAGAATCCATGAGCAGGTGTGTAGTTATACAAGGTCAAAGTGAATTAGAGGAATTCTTCAAGGCGTGTGTGTGTGTGTGTGTGTGTTCTTGTACTTGCTACATGGTGAGTACCATTTTCTGCATTTAACTATCAAAGTGAGGACATTTTTACAAAGTGAGGACATTTTGGCTGGTCCTCACTTTGAAACAGCCATGTTTGAGGGTGAAGACTTGTTTTTAGAGAACAGGTATGAATTGAGGTTTGGTTAGGGTAAGGGTAAGGATTAGGGTTAGGCAATCAGTTGTGATGGTTAAGGTTAGGGTAAGGCTCTAGGAAATGCATTACGCCTATGGATGTCCTCACTAAGATAGAAGTACAAACGTGTGTGTGTGTGTGTGTGTGTGTGTGTGTGTGTGTGTGCGTGCGTGCGTGCGTGTGTGTGTGCTGTGTTTGCATATGTGTCTACTAGACTTTCTGTCTGTGTTTGCATGTTTCTGACTGCTGAAGTATGGAATACAGTATTGACATCTTGGAATTCGTTTGGATCATTTCAGCTAAGCCTATTTCGCCAAACAAACAGTATAATGAGGCAGTTTGTGTTTGTGTGTGTGTGTGTGTGTGTGTGTGTGTGTGTGTGTGTGTGTGTGTGTGTACATGTGTGTGTTTGAGACAAGCAGACGGTGTAATCTGGTCTCTGGAAACAGGTTTGGCGAACAGCCACAGCAAGATTTACAGGCATTCTGCTTCAACCATGTCCGAACAGTCAGAATGGGTTTGGCTATGACCTGCATCCACTAAATCCACTTCAGTCAAATGTCACTTCACATTGACATTGAAAGAACAGAGATGGGTTCATGACTTTTGTAAAATAGGGGGATGCAAGAATGTAAATGAGGCTCTGTCGTGTCTACCACTTCTGTCAATGTAATTATACTAATACACTTGTAATTAATTTCAGACTGAGCACAATTGTAGAAGATTATTCTATATCGTTAAGGGTGCAAATTGTTTAATAGTATTGCAGTGCCACATGTAAATTTTGTGTCAATACCAAAACAATGCCAGTTAGAAACATTAAGCCAGTGGCTAAGTGTCTTTTTTTTGACAGGGGCTCAATGTGGCCTTGTGGCTGACTAATTGCAAAATCACGGTAGTTTTCTTCTTGACAGACATTAGCCCTAAATGTCAGAAATTAAGTAAATATGTTACTGTCTGTTTCGCTAGCAAGCTAAGGTTGCTAGAAATCGTTAGCATGTATTAATTGAAGTGAAGTGGAAATAAGAACCATGGTAAATGTGGCACATGCTCAAGAATAATCTTGTTTCCAAATCAGACAATCCATCTTGAACAGCTAAATTTCAGAAATATGAACATCTTTTTCTATAAACCAGTGTTTTTGTTCACCAAAAATAAGCGTAAGGTCCTAAATGTGAAATATTGTGTATGAACAAAAATTATGTTGACTAAAAATACAGTGTAAAATTAACAGAGTTTCAGGTTTCATCACTTGACTGTTTAGTGTTTGGTATATTTTGGTCGGTTACAAAATTGACTGAGATTTGATAATCAGTGGAAAGAGTACTCTATAATACTTTATATACGATATAAACATTTTGCAAAGTATGCAATGTAACATGCACATAACATAAAAACGACCTTACCCTTGAGAGGAAAGTCATGTGTAATTAGTTTGAGTAATCGTAATTGAATCTTACAGTGTGTGTCGACCCTTTGAGACCACATTAACGACCCTGTGCCTGCTGTTTGAGCAGAGCTTCCCTAAATGAGGTAAATTGCTGCGTCTATTATCTCTGAGACCCCTCACCACCGTTCCCCAGGCACATTATTTACTAGCCGTGCTGTTGTGAACACGCATGCACATACTCATACTCTCAATTAGTGTGTGTTGTTGTCTATGGATGCTATTGCTGACACAGTGGTCCTAGTTTTGAGCGCTCACCCATCCCATCATACTGCCACGCTGCTTAAACCTGCTCCCCCAGCTGCTAGACTAAGCGGGATTACTCAAGGCTTAGACACACACACACACACACACACACACACACACACACACACACACACACACACACACACACACACACACACACACACACACACACACACACACACACACACACACACACACACACACACACACACACACACACGTGCATAGACCAGCATCACAGCAGACAGACACACACCCTTCCTTTTATCATCCAACCTCTGTGTCTGATTGATGTGTGGATTATGCTGTCTCCACTCACTCCACACAGCTGTTTCACGGATTCAATTCATCCGAGCTACATGGCACTGGAGACTAAACTGCGCATTTACCGTTTGCTGTATTTTTAGCACCTCCGAAATCTATAGAGTCTGAATTTAGTTATGTAAATATTAGAGGAATGCAGTCCTCCTTATCGGGAGTTATGAAATGTGTGTGCAGTCTCAACTGGAGCAGCACTGAAAAAGAAATCACATGCTGATCATCTGAAAACATTTCTGAAAAAATGCCTTGCATGCTGTGTGGCTAAAAACAGTAAACCATAATATTTCCCAACATTCTTGGTGCAGTTACATCAGGGAAAATGTAGCTATTACAGGAAAATGTTACACCCTACTTCACCCTTAAAAGATATAACATAATACAGTCGTGAAAATCATTTTAATGCAGCAGTAATTCAGTTAAAGATGGTTTCTTTTTAACTGAACCACAGCCTGAAGTATCCCCACTTGGCTGTGTTTGATTTGGCCCAGTCCGACTTGGCTTGGCATGTAATGGTTTGTTCTGGCTGGGTGTAGTGAAAAGGGTATTAGTACTGGGAGTGACAGTAAAACCATAGGGACATCCTGGCATTAATCTGGGGGGAGGCGGTGGAGGAAGGGTGTGTTGTCTGTCTGTGTGTTGCCAATTGTCAGCAGGAGATAGGAGAGCGACCCAAAGGATAATTATGACCTTACAGTACACACACACTTACAGTATTCAGATCCAGCTGAGGGAGTGTTCAATAATAGTCAATCCTGATGCAAAAATACACGTGTAAAGGTGATATAGGCTCATAACACTTAAAATTTAATCAGGATAGTCAGAGGATTAAGGAACTCATCATCAGTCACACCTCAAACTGTCACTTGGACATCGCCTGACTCACGGAAATAAAGCTGAAAGGATTTGTCGATTATTTGATTCATTAACGGCAAACCTTTTGTGCAGCCATCTAAATGTTATTCCTACCTAGATTGTGTTGTGATGAGTGTTTTTCTTGCTTACAGCAGCGCATCATGCAGCCCACCTATGCTGCTGCTTTAGATGTTTAAGGTTATGTAGCTGTTGGTTGTACCTGCCGCTTCACTTGCTATGCTTAACCTTCACTCTGGATTTTGTCCACGTAACACTCCGCCGGAATGCTAAAAAGCACAGACTTGGAACTAGTTTAAATTAATCCAAGGAAAGTCAGAAGAAAATGGCTTAGGGCCTGTTTAAACATGGATCCAATTAAAGCAGGAACAGCCCATGGGATCTCTTTATTCCTTATCGTCTGTGTACATGAACGCCACAGACACACAGCCAGGAAACCTGCTCGTCAGCAAATACATGAAACACCGAGTATGCTAAGTTGCGTCGGGTATGATCCTGGTGTCTGCATGTGTTTGCATGCTCATTTGTGAGTGGGTGTGTGTTTGTGCATGGACTAGTTTGTTGCCTGATGTGGGTGTGAAGACATCAGCGGTGATGCAAGGTGCTCGTCTGCTGCTTTATGTGACTGTTTATGTAATCATGTATATGGGAATTAGTTTGCGGAGGCTTATTTATCAGGATGAGTTTTTTAGAAAACTGTGCCGTAGCTCCAGTATAGCATGACTCACTAGACTGGCATGTCAGATGATGTTGTTCTGTGCTTCATGAGGTAATGGCGTAAGACACAACCAATCATTGATATTAATGGAGGCACCAGTAAAACAGACAGAAGCAGATAAGATGAGTGGGGGGACCTCAGCTGAAAGGTTGATGCGTAGGCGTTGCATGGAATAATGAGAGAAGACACACAATGATGACACAATAATAAGGAATAAGAACTGGATAAAGTTAGAGTTGATGAAAAGAAAATGACAAAAGAGGAGTGGATGGAGATGATGGGGAAGAAAGTGTGCAGGAGAGAAATCCAGTTTGAATGAGAAGAGCAGTCGAGCTCCCAGCCCCCAGTTTAGTGCAGTTGTTTAGTTTGGCTTTCTCTGAACAACTGGAACAATATTCAAGCTAGAAGATGGATGGAGGGAGGGTTAGACACAGTTCACCTGAAAAAAAGGAGACTTTATAAGAGACTTAAAGCATTGCAGTGCTTTATTTTTTACTGCTTACATGCAGCAACTGTTGCCTATGAGATGTGTTTTTAGTTCTGTCTTTAAGTGACAGACAGGTTCACTGTTTCTTGTTTAGGGCCTGTCGTGCAAAATGTTGTGCTTGGAGCTCGACAGAATGATCTATGAGGCTGTGTAATTTTATATTTTTTTTTGTTATTTGACTCTTTGTATGCTAACCGTGTGCATATATGTGCATGTGTGTTTGGACTGCCTGCCCAATGTTGACTGAAGCGAGTGATACTGTGTATTTTTTTCTCCTACTCCACTCATTTTATGAGCAGGCCTCAAGCATAATGAGCCTGGTTGCTTTCCAAGTATAGCAGTGTTTATTTATGGGGCAGGAAAGGCTATTTGTGTCAGGAGGAAGTGTTGCACGAGTGCTATTTTCTATTCGGGGTCTTTTTGCACCCATAACGGCCCTACGTTGGTCATCTGCATCAATCCTTCAGCTTTAAACTGGAATACAAGTACATTTCAGTGGGAACCTAAGTATTTAAAGAGTTCCAGCTAAAAGGTAATCTACTGGCTGGATGTTGTGTTCACAGGATGTCTGTTTGAACTCATGGCTACGGTGAATTCCACTTAACAGAGTCACGGTGGCCTCATCGTATTCCTGTAACCATACAAGTTATTTATGAGAAAAGCAGAAGTACAGCTTTAAAGTATGAGGTAATTAGAGAGGTCAGCTAATTCAAGTTGAAAGTTTTTCAAGAGCCCGCTTTGAAGAAAGGGAAACAATGAATGGTATGAGGGCAATTTTTTGTTTTTTGCTCCTCTGTGTGCTCTGTTTTCAGGAGAAATGCTGTGAGATAGAAACTTAATAACAAGATCTAATGGAGTATTAAATGTGTTAGTCAAATAAGTGTACCAACACTGCAGTTTTTGAAACACTGCGAGTGTTGAGCATGAATATAGTGTTTGTTTCGCAAACTTTGGAGGTTTCTCCATTGCTTTGTTTTTATTGGAATGTAAAATGTGCTATAAATACTGAGTGACTTTTAGTTTTAATAGCACAAATGAAGGAAGGCCAAAAATAACTTCAATGAGGTCTGCAAGGCAATATGGAAAATGCTGCTTTCTTTTTAGGCCAACATAGCCATGTCATACATTTGAACACATATTTCTTATCAATCCATCCAAAACACAAATATTCTGCTTGGCAGTCTCGGTTCTTGGCAAAGTTGGTGCCAAAAAAGCTTCCTTGGCAGACATTAGGTGTTAATAGGACTGCCATTTATCTTGGTTCTCATTGGTGCCTATAAAGGGGAACTCCACCGTCTTTACACAAAGTCTGTTTACAGGTCTTAGGGAGTACTACTACACATGTGAAATAAAGTTGCATCAAGCGTTTGTGGCTCCATTAGGAGCCGCGCAGGCTGTAGTAAATTGTTTTAAGTGAAGACTCGAGCCAGGATTGGTTGAGGTTAAAGTGTGTGAGTTTGAAAGTTAAAAAAAATCTGTGGGTGTTAATTCAGAAAGAAGAAATCTTGCGAGAAATCTGTAGTCTGTTCATCATATCTGCTTGATTCTAGTAGCCTGAGGCTACATTAACCACCATCAATATCACACACCTGTGTATTAGACCCACTGTTGGCTGTTGAATTGCATTGTGGGGAATGAAGGTACTAGGTTCTGACAAAGGACGAAGAACATGTGGAATTCTGGTTCTGCTGCATTTAGTTTTAAAAACATATTCTCTTTAAACTGCCAGTTTCAACTAATACTGTTACAGGAGTTCAATGTTAAATCTCGTCTTTCATTTACACCCCTGACTGATCATACATGTGGCATGGTGACAGAACAACCAGCATTTGCTAGAGTGGTGCAGGTAATATTGCAGTGAATTTTTAAACAAGTTTGCCAAACTAAGAAACTGTTCACATGATGTAAATTAGCGTCATTATCTAAACGTGCAGGCCACATTGGGAAGTATTGTGAAATAAATGGCAGCATCTTTCATTGTAAGAGCAACCATCTGGTCTTTGTTTAACTGATCTGTATGCTAACTCTTTATTCTTGGTTTCAGAGTTTGAGAGTCTAGTAAACTATTGTGGCGTGTGTGTGTGTGTGTGTGTGTGTGTGTGTGTGTGTACGTGCATGCCTGTACGTGTGTTTGTACTGCAGAGGGCAATAAGCGGTTTCAGCTGTGGCCTGAGAGAAAGGATGTATTGTTTGAGGACATTTGAGCATCTGCTTTGTTGCAGATAAGGGGTTTGAAGTTAACAGCCCCTGCTGATCAAAGGGCACAGATATTGTATATGTGTCAATCTCTGTCCTTTCTTCGCCGTTTCTTTTCCTTTCTGTACAGTGTTCACCCTGTACTTCCTGTCTGTACTGCCCTTCTGTGTCTCTCCACCACTGTCGAACAAAGAATATTCTTTCAGTTTTGTGTCGTTGTTATTCCCCTCTGGAGTTAAATCTTGTTGACTCCGTGTTTTTCCTCCCATCTAACCTACTTTTCTTTTGCATTTATTTGGCTTGATCTCTCATCTCTGCATGTAATCCCAGAGACAACATAATTCTTATTTGCACAAAAGACAAATCTGTGTGAGTGTATGAACTGGAATGGAGAACAGTGCTGTGTGTGCAGAAGAGAAGACTTCAAAAGAGTCTCTCTATTTTCATCTTATTAATGTTGTCTTTATATCTAGCATTGGTCTTTTTTTCTTTCATTTTTCAGCTTTTTAATAAGCCAGTCTCTGTAGATTATCTTTACAAATAATGCATCCTTATTCAGCCTGTCTGTTGTCATCTATTTCTCTTATCTCTTTATGAGATACTTTTTTGGTTTTCTTGCTCAGGCAGCAGCAGCTTAGTAGTCTGTCTGCCTCTCCAACACTTTAGTCCAAAAAATTTCATGGTGTTCTGGGTAGTAATCGTGAAGAAATCATTTTTTTCATTCTTTTGCTGCTGTCAGGTCAAATAGCCCTTGTATGACTCTTTAAGACTTGACAAACCATCTGGAAAAGAAATTCCTGAATTTTCATGAAATTAGCCATGGACATGGATTAGACTTCCCAGGAAAAGATTTTCTTAACATGCATTTTAATTTAATTCTCTAGTTCCACTTGAATTTACAAAGTGCACATATCTGATTAACAGTGGAGTCCTGGGAACATTCTGAGGGATGAAGCAAGTTTCACATAGTCAGGCTTTCTGTTGTGTAAGATAAGAGGTATCGCAAAGGTGGTTGTCAAGTTTCTTTGGTAATCCAGGTTTTCTTCACCCAACTTTGTGCATGTTTCTATAAAAGCAGGCATTAAACACCTCATGTTACTCTTCCACACAAAATGGACCAATGTTATGTCAAGGTTATGATGAATATTAAATAGTTATTCAGGTAAAAAGCGAAGATAAAGAGAGAAATGCTGGTAGAAAATTGTTTATTGTGTAAGTTAATGAATTTATGTTGCTACTTGATGACTCTTAAAGCAGAAGGATACAGGCTAAGGGTTTAAGCCTGCAACTCGCTGCTCATTTCAGTAAGCTTTCTCCTCATATATCTGTGAGTTTCAATTTTTAAAAATCCACTTTACTGGAAAACAACTACGGTAACTAACCACACCAAAAATGTAAAGTTTTGTGAGGATTTCTATTGTGGAATAGGCCAGCTCTGTTAATTTCTTTTCTGATTGATTATCCATTTTAAGGACATCGCTCACCTCCTTGTGTGCAAATGCTTCATCAAAACAATTTCATCTGTCATTACTTTGAGGGACTACCAAAGCTGCATCATTCGCTTAGTTCCGCCAGAGGCAATTGTGACTGACGTAAACTAATACAAACATGCTTTTTCCCCTGCAGCAGAATGATAATGAGGTGCAAAATGGAAGAGCAATGGAAAATGGACTGGGTAGCAAATTAGGACTTTGTGAAATTGAAGACTCTAGCTTTAGGCTCAACAAACCTCGCTAACCCATTAATTTTACATTGTAGTACACCCCTCTTTGCCTGTGAGAAAAACCTTAATGTGGAACTACCAGTTGCATTACAACAGTCTCCCCAGTAAATGTTTTTAGTGATTTAGACCATAGTGAAGGTAAACAAGACTACGTAGGAAATCAAAGAAGAACAAACACCTTTTTATCTGTAGGTCAACAAAAATGTTATTTTGCCTATTTGAAGGGAAATAAAGGTTTTCTAAAGTAAAAGTTTATCTGTGAAGGTTGATCTGCTCTACAAACATACAGAATATGATGTAGGAATTACTGTTTCCTGATCTTTGTTTTTCCTTCAGAGAACTGAAGAGGTTCAGAGGAAGGAAGGAGGTTCATGATGAATGAGTCTCTAAAATATATAAAGTTTCACACAGGATATAAGAAGTAAAAAGTCTGATTTTTATGACTGAAATATCTCTTTAAACCTCTTCGAGTGTCTTTTTCAACTCATTAATTCCTCTTCCTTCCCGCTGTGCTTCTTTCACACATTGGCTCCTTACTCTCTTGTCCTTGTCCTTGCTGCCAGCCCCAGGTCTGGACAAACAGGAAACACTTAGTATTATCAGCACACCCTTTGTGTGTCTTAATGAGTATCATGCTAAAGACAGCGAGAGAACACACACCCTGATCCCATTGTAAACACACTTAGTCCAGCCCAAGAAACAGAAAGAGAAGGAGAACCTGAAGGGAAGGCTGGCAGACAGAGCCAGAGGAAACAGAACTGAAAGCAGGAGAGGAAGGAAAATCCTTTTCACTTCCTGGTGGTACATGCAGAGCGACAGTAGTCTTACTGGTTTATAATCTCAGGATTAGTGACCCATGTTGTATTGCTTGTGCAAACCCTTTTGGACTACGCCCACTGTATTCAGTACTGGCAGATATAGTCCAAAGTTTTTTAGGGTCTGTGTGTTGTGCACTGACTAAACTGATTTTGAGAATCTGCTGTTTGTTCAGGATTTAACATTCTCTTTGCTCTGTTGTTTCCTCCTGATTGTACATCAGGAGGAGTAGGTCTGCAACTAAACCACTGTTTTTCACTAGCAATTGCTCTACCAATTTGTTCTGTTATTTGATTAATCATTTGGCTGCCTATAACAATTTTCTAACCCTAAAATGACACTTTCAGATCACTTGTTTTTCTCCTGCTAGTAGTTCAAACCTCAAAATTGTTCAGCAACTCTTACAGCCGAGGAGCTCGAAATGATTTGTTTTTATCAAGGCAGACTAAAGATAATTGTTTCAGCTCTAATGAAGACTTTGAGATTAATTAAGATGACAAGGATGATGTCTGGCTTGGTATTATTGATTTTGTGTTTACACTGGCATATTATGACATTAGAAACAAATTAACGTTCCTCCTGAATGTAACTTTTCTCTGCAAATCAAACCCTGTAAGTAAGTTTGATGTCGTCATGTGTAATTTCCCATTACTAAAAAGAGACCTGCATACTTAATGCAAATTACCTTCCTACTGGTCTGGACTCTTGGACTAAGGAATGGTTCTATAAAATGACAGGTATATTTGTAAAATAATAGTCCATAGAACCAACAAAGGGTAAGCCTTTACCAGATTTGATCATTTGCTTTTTAGTACTCCTATTCATACAACTAAGCATGAAAAACTGTAATTTATATACATAGATATTTACCCTAATGTTGGCCTGCAGTCTTACATTGCTGGCTATCTTTCTGTCAACATCGTCGACATTTTCCGGTATCGTCTCGTGTTTTTATCAGAATAGAAAACTTTTCAACACACTTTGTGCATTCACGTTTTGTCGGCTGCTGAGGTTTGCGTTGATTTCGCTCCATCTCTGCCAGCGCATGATTATTTCATCAGCCTCCCTGCGACGACACTAGTTCAGTACGCGGCCAGAACTGGAGCAGTGCATTCCGCTCCACTTAAACCTGTCCAGTACAATGTAGTCTAATGCTGTTGGTGTCATGCTGCTCTGTCGTGACTGTCCTTCATTTTTTGTTCGACCTATTAAAATCACAGAGGCGATTAGGCATGATCATACTCCAGTGCTACCCTGTGATTTTTTCTAAATTAGTCTGAGAAGAAGGTATTTCTCTTGGTAAGGGTCCATTCCCTTTTCTTGTTAATGAGACCACGATGGCAGCATTCAGTGCAAAAGTCAACTGTTTACTCAACAGCGTTTTCTCTGCTTTTGATTCTTGCTGCTGCAGAGCGTGACCAGTGTGATGCTTCAGTGTACAAAAAGGAAGTCCTGCTCCATTAAACCAGCAAAATTAATCATGAACACTGACGGATTTTCACTTCTCAGACACTGATGTGTGAAAAGTTTGTGGAAGGTACACAAAGTTGCGCAGATATTGGGCTGGTTTCTTTGTCCTACAAACTCCGTGGTTATTAGTCATAAACGGTAACAGTGTATATTTCTGTTAGGGAGAAAGGGAATGTTGACTCTGCATTGTAGACATAGTGGAGGTTCAGATGAGGTTAGCGCTTCTGAAGAGTTGTGTATTTTTAGAGTGAAATTCTTGTCAAGGGGGCAGTTGTTAAAAGAAGGGTAGTGGGCCCTCCTACTCTTTTCTTTGCCCTAAATGTTGTGCAGCTTCTAGAAACACAGCAACTGACAGCCAGTAACAGCATGAACAGATCTCTACTGCAGTGAGTATACAGTGTACCGGTAGTCTGGTGTTACTGGTAGACTGGTAATGTTCCTAATGACAGTGCAAAACTCTGAACCAGGAAAATATACAACAAGCCTTGTTGCGGTTTTCCTTCACTGTAAAACTGCACTCCAACTTTACTCAGATGTCTAAGTACTCCTCCTCACTCTGTCCTCTCAGGTTTGTATGGTTTGACCACTTTTCATGGCAGCTTTTTTTTTCTGTCTCCTCTGGATTTTGTGTAAATCGTTTGCTTGTTTTAGTTTCATTTTAAGACATACTTAAAAAAAACAAAGCCTTTTCAGATTTTCATCCAGGAATTGTATGAATAAATACCATTCTGCATCATTTGTGAAGCATTCTGCCAATTGGGCATCTGTCAGTATTATTGTATAGTAGGAATTATCTTTGGCTGCTTGAAGGAAACCTGGACCAGAGAATTTATGCTATGAACATATGCTAGTCTGGAGAAAATTTAAGAAATGCAAAATGTGCTGTATTACAGGAAAAGAAAACATGAGCCAATTTAGATTTTCAACATGGCATTAGGGTGGATTGGCAGGAGTAAATGAGCAGTGTGATCAGAGGAGCCTCGAGGAATCCGGAGCTCATTCCAGCATGCACTGGATGAAAAACAACTTCACAAGTGACTAACCGATCATAGACTTTCACGTATACAGGCAATGCAGTGTACTGTGAGGGTTTGATAGTGAAAACGAAGTGAAGATTAAGACCGATCAGATATAAGAGTTTATTTTTCGAGATCTGACAAGTTTCAGAATACGGCTTATATTCAGCTACAGTAGCCTGAATTAAGTAATAAATGTCTCTTGGCCATCCTTAAGATCTGATTTTCTCTGTTATTCAGTCTGTCATTTATAGGGGTGGGTTTGTTTTTGCTTCTGTTTCCGGATCACAAAGGCACTCAATTACAGCAGTAGGTTCTGCCCTTCCTGATATCCACATCACAAGATAAGGAGAGTGCTGGTCACTGTTAAACAAGCACTGCCTCTATCTCGAATAAATGTGTTGAGTAATATAAACAAAAAACCCCTGAAGCTCCTTGTGCAATACAAGCACAGAGTTCACATGTAGGAGCATGTTTGTTTCAATTTTCTTTACTTATGCTTCATCTTTGGCTTTTCTCTGCTCATACAGTCTTTCAAGTGCAACTATTTTTAGTATTGGATTGACCCAGTGATTTGCACTTCAGTACCGTGATTGAACAACACATGACTGTCTGTCTGAAAATCACAAGACTTTCCATACCAGCGTGCTGGGAGACAAATCCAGCCCGCCTCTTTGAAAGCAAGAAATCCTAACCACGGCACCATATGGGATGTGTCCTTTATAAGTCCAGCTATCTCAGACTGTGTCATGTTTCACTGCACACACCAATCATAGTGACAGACGCTTGCACTTCCTTTGACTTCTTGCGGTTGCTATGTAGATCGTTTCCTTGTCCTTTCATCCCCTGAAGGTTAGAGTTTTATTTCAGAAAAGTAGTTAATGTTTCGGTAATGATATAAAATGTAAAACTCTTATCTTCTGATGAAAATAAAAGTAAAATTGTCCATGTAACGAACCTTAATGACGCATGACTACACGTGTGCTGTGGTCAGATATGCCTGCATGCATGATTCTGTTTCTTTAAGAATATAAGTATAGTGGCTGAGAGCCTTCTGAGCATTCTTGTAAAGACACAGAAGTTATGTTTACATTAAGTGTTGCAACAGAATGCACTATGTGTAGTGGTGAATATACATTCTTTCTCTATGAAATACTTGCAAAGCCAAATTTTTGAGTAGTTAAAAGTGTGCTTCATGTACAGCCAGTATTTTGGAATCACCTCCTTGGTTTTGTTCTTTGCTTTACCTGTGCTGAAATGTGTTATAAATGAAGGTTTTCTCTGAGCCTGTTTGTTTTTATTAAATCCAAACTGACGGTGGATATTTTTGGCTACATGCATTGAGGTATGTCAATCACAGCCCATAGCAGACTTGGCAGAGCACCTGGTAGACTCATATCTTTTTCACATGTTTCTGTCGGTGTTCAATTGAATGTTTTTATATCCAATCTGTTATTTCCAATCTGTCAGAGGACTTTCTTGTCTTACACCACCTCCTAAGTAGTGTCTTACTGTGTCTTGCTGTGGTGCTTTGAAGCCTTCACAAGAAGTCATAGATATTGTGTGTGGGCACTGGTTTACAGCTGGATAAGAACCAATTTTCCACAGATCCTTCTTTGAAAAAAGAAAGACAAGCAAGGATTTTACTGTTCACAGTCATCTTAGACTTTGTTTAATTTTTAAACCACCAACAATTTGGCATTTTTCACTTCCTCAGTGATCCGTGCTAATGACCCGGCGGCTGGGGCTGCAGAGCTCGGTGGTCATCCTAGCTGTTTCAGTGACAGAAGATTTTTATAGCCCTGCATTTTTCCACCAGCTGTGGAAAATGTATTGCAGTGGTTGCATCTGGGTGTTTGCCACGGAGGCTATTTACACCCTGTATCGCTATGCTGGCTTAATGCTCTCCTGTAATAGGGTATAGTTTGCCTCCGTAAGTATTTATGGAGTCAGAGAGTTCACCTCCTTGTCACGTGTAGGTCAGTAGGCTATCAGGTCAAATCTAATACTGTACTGCATCCTGATATGTCCAGGTGGTAGCAGAGAGAGCAGACTAATGAACTTGTCTTTGCTAACACGGTGAGGGCAACATTAACAACCCAGTGTGCTGTGAAAGCTCTCTGTTCTGCATCTTGTAGCATCAGACTGCTGTGGAGCAAGATAGTCTGTGTATGAGATCATGCTCAGAGCTTTCCAATAGCTGACTTTCCTCTATCTGAACAGCCCATCAGTAAAACGAAGGTGGGACCATTTGGTTTGTGTCTGCGTGTGCATATTCACATTGGATGCTGCTGATGTTTGTGTGTGCTCATGTATGATAATAAATGTTTTGTGTGGGCCATAGCAGAGCCAAAAAAACATTCTCTCCCACTGAGAAGCCATTTTGACTGCAAACTAAGAACTGCTAATGTGTCTGGTAACATCTCACAAGAGCACACAATTAGAGTAAATGTGAATCTAATGACCCATGCTTTCATAGAATTTACATAAATTGATCAATTGATTAGAGCAAGAATAGAAAATTTAATATCCTAAAGTCTGTAAAACATCTCTGATGATATTTAATTTTCAATACATGAAGATTTACTTTGTATTGTTTTCTTCTCCCTGTTCATCTTCTGATAAGTCTCTCTTATTGCTTTTTTTCCCCCTTTAGACCAACGAATGGAACAAAAACGACGAGCGCCTGCTTGCTGCGGTCGAACATGGCGAGGTGGAGAAAGTGGCATCGCTTCTTGCCAAGAAAGGTGCCAATGCTGTGAAGCTGGACAGCGAGGGCAAATCAGCGTAAGCATTTCTTTTAGTATTTATCTACACAACAATAAACAACAACAGTTTTGGTGCTGATTCAATGTACAGGATTTGTAGCATGCGTTTGTGCTGTAGATTAATTTAGATCCATGTGCATGAAGACCCAGTTTAACCCTCGTGTCGTCCTGCGGGTCAAAATTGACCTGTTTTAAAGTTTGAAAATGTGGGGAAAAAATACATGCTTTCACAGTGAAACTTCTGATGTCCACATTTTCAACATTTTTGGGAACTCTTTGGACATTTTTTGGTGGAAAAAAAGAAATGTTAAACATGTTCTTTATGTGAATGTTCTTAAAGAAAATATTGGAAGTTTTACTGATATATATGTAATCACTTTAGATATTTTTAGGATTTTCCTGGAAAATTTTTACTCATTTTTTGAAAAATATTTACAAGAATTTCAAGGGAAACTTTTAAGGAATTATTGGAATTTTCTTCCTGAAGGTTTTGCAAATTTTCTGAAATTTGGCTAATTTTTTGGCTGAATTTTTGGATTTTTTTTCAGACAAGGAAACAATATTTTTGGTGCCCGTAAATGAGGACAACAGGAGGGTTAAACAAACCTACAGTCTTGGTCATTTTTCTGTTTCAGGGATTGCACATACCTCCACAGTACACACGTGGACAAAATTGTTGGTACCCCTCAGTTAAAGAAGGAAAAACCCACAATTCTCACTGAAATCACTTGAAACTCACAAAAGTAACAATAAATAAAAATTTATTGAAAATTAAATAATCAAAATCAGCCATCACTTTTGAATTGTTGATTAACATAATTATTTAAAAAAACAAACTAATGAAATAGGGCTGGACAAAAATGATGGTACCCATAACTTAATATTTTGTTGCACAACCTTTTGAGGCAATCACTGCAATTAAACGATTTCTGTATTTGTCAATGAGCGTTCTGCAGCTGTCAACAGGTATTTTGGCCCACTCCTCATGAGCAAACAGCTCCAGTTGTCTCAGGTTTGATGGGTGTCTTCTCCAAATGGCATGTTTCAGCTCCTTCCACATATGTTCAATGGGATTCAGATCTGGGCTCATAGAAGGCCACTTTAGAATAGTCCAACGCTTTTCTCTCAGCCATTCTTGGGTGTTTTTGGCTGTGTGTTTTGGATCGTTGTCCTGTTGGAAGACCCATGACCTGCGACTGAGACCAAGCTTTCTGACACTAGGCAGCACATTTCTCTCCAGAATGCCTTGATAGTCTTCAGATTTCATCGTACCTTGCACACTTTCAAGACACCCTGTGCCAGATGCAGCAAAGCAGCCCCAAAACATTACTGAGCCTCCTCCATGTTTCACCGTAGGGACAGTGTTCTTTTCTTCGTATGCTTGGTTTTTGAGTCTATGAACATAGAGTTGATGTGCCTTACCAAAAAGCTCCAGTTTGGTCTCATCTGTCCAAAGGACATTCTCCCAGAAGCTTTGTGGCTTGTCAACATGCATTTTTGCAAATTCCAGTCTGGCTTTTTTATGAGTTTTTTTCAGCAGTGGTGTCCTCCTTGGTCGTCTCCCATGAAGTCCACTTTGGCTCAAACAACGACGAATGGTGCGATCTGACACTGATGTACCTTGGCCTTGGAGTTCACCTTTAATTTCTTTGGAGGTTGCTCTGGGCTCTTTGGATACAATTCCAACGATCCGTCTCTTCAATTTGTCATCAATTTTCCTCTTGCGGCCACGTCCAGGGAGGTTGGCTACTGTCCCGTGGGTCTTGAACTTCTGAATAATATGAGCCACTGTTGTCACAGGAACTTCAAGCTGTTTAGAGATGGTCTTATAGCCTTTACCTTTAAGATGTTTGTCTATAATTTTTTTTCGGATGTCCTGGGACAATTCTCTCCTTCGCTTTCTGTTGTCCATGTTCAGTGTGGTACACACCTTTTCACCAAACAGCAGGGTGACTACTTGTCTCCCTTTAAATAGGCAGACTGACTGATTATGAGTTTGGAAACACCTGTGATGTCAATTAAATGACACACCTGAGTTAATCATGTCACTCTGGTCAAATAGTTTTCAATCTTTTATAGAGGTACCATCATTTTTGTCCAGGCCTGTTTCATTAGTTTGTTTTTTTAAATAATTATGTTAATCAACAATTCAAAAGTAATGGCTGTTTTTGATTATTTAATTTTCAATAAATTTTTATTTATTGTTACTTTTGTGAGTTTCAAGTGATTTCAGTGAGAATTGTGGGTTTTTCCTTCTTTAACTGAGGGGTACCAACAATTTTGTCCACGTGTGTATATGCTTAAATCCTCAAGTCTCGGGCTTATGAAACAACTTTCACGCTCCGCTGCACAATGTTAAAAATGAATGGACAATCTAAAAATATATCTGTTTTTGTTGGTTCTTAAAAGGTTGTCATTTTGAAACCACTCAGCCCATGACTTCAGTGTTTTGAGAACCAGTTCATTTCTGCAGAAGCAGTGGAGCTGGTTACTTCACCCGTTGAGATTGCTGATAACACAGAGGCTCAGTGTTAATATTTGACCTCTTTCTTTTTCTGAAACCCAACACCGGCTGACCTCAATGTGTTTAGCAGCTCACACAGAGCCAGGAACATCAAAACACGGGACTAAATGCAGTGAGAAACAATTATGCAGATCCTCATACGCTGAAACAAACACGTAGGCTTTTCATTCCGCCGGTAGTTGACATCCTTGACCTTTTCTGTGTGTGCTACTAGAACACAGAAACACACATACAGATGCATGCTCACAGCCTTTGTAAATCATGATGAATGTGGTGGTTTGGAATCGCAATGCTCCAATCTTTTCAGGACACACAAAGGAGGAGTCTACAGTATCTCTATGGTGATAAAACCTGATTGAAAGGCATGTGGGCATAGCGTGTGTGCCTGTGTGTGTGAATGCGTTTATCCTACGCACACACTAAGGGAAGGCTGGGCATGTGTAGGGGGTTATTTTTTTCCCCCACTCTGCCCGATGAGATGGAAAGGGGTTGTATTGATTGCCTGCTGCATACATATGCACAAACAGGCAAGCACGATTCAGACAAAGAGGGTTTTTTCCTGCACATGGGGTGATATTAGCGTAGCACATTCCTGCATACACGGCAGCAGTTATATTCAAAATAACTCTGTTCAATGGACAGATTTAAATTCTAAAAACTGTTGGTAGGCTACAAAATTGTCAGTACACTGTTAGTCACTGCCTGCTTTTTTGTTATAGCCTTGAAAGTCCTATAAAATGTTGTCATTACTATCTTAAAGGAAATAAATGTTTTTGTACACTTATTCTCTTTCTTGTCTTTAACAACATGAAGCTACACCCAGCAGCTCATTAGCTTAACATTAGCGTAGTAGAGAAGACCACCTAAACCAAGACACGACCAAACCAGAGCGTATCAAGACAAGACCAAGACCAGAGCCAGATTTCTGAGTGCAGATAAAAATCTGACGTGGTCCCAGTCATTCCAGAATCTACATACTTGTATGTGTTATCTTTTGGACGCTGTTTTGCAGATGAGCTGATTGTGGGTTAGGTTGCAACATTTTATTAAGAATATTTGGCTGACTCCTTTTCCCAGACAGCAGCTTCTTCTCCTCCTGCCTCCCACATTCATTTGGAGTCCATGTGAAGGAGGGGAAGGAAGGCAGACAGCAATAAACAGTAACTAAAATCAAAAATTACAAATACACCAAGGTATTCACTGCTTTTTGAGCTAGAACTGCTACATCCAGTCAGACATTTAGTAACATCCCTGCTGTGGTCTTGGTTCGTCCTGATCTAAAATCCTGAGTCCTCTTTGTCTGAGACCGAGACAAGACCGGGTAAAACATCTTCAAATAGAGCTCTTAAAACCAAGATGTTCCTGCAAAGCCTCCAATTAACACCAAAAACAAACTTTAAAAACAAGAGGCTCCGAGAAGCCGGCGAGCCAGCCAAGAAGTAATCCCCTGCAAAACCACAGAGAGTTGTTTTTTTGTGCTTCGGTTTTTGTAAGGATTATAGAAAGAAGATATACGAGTATTACATTATTGGACGAGAGCTTCATATTATCAGGCAGATAGGAGAGTGGTTCAATCATTTCATCTAATCTTAGGAGAAAAAAGCAAACAACTGTACTACCCAAAATGTGGAACCATGTTTTAAAATGAAATTTAATGCACACAGTGACGGCTTAATGGATGAGATTACTACATATGCACCATTATTAGTGTAGTAGTTGTGAAATGTCTTTGTTGGTGTAATAGTGTAACTACTGATGGTGTTGTTTCTAATTAATTCTTTGCTTTTGTTTTGTGTGTAGTCTCCATGTTGCAGCTGCTCGTGGTCAGACGGACTGCTTATCTGTCATCTTGTCTCATGGAACCGATGTGTCGATCACTGATGGTTCTGGTATGTATGCAGAGGTTAAGAGGAAGCTTTTTAGACTCTTCTGTATTTCTACATAAACAGTTTATTGTCTTTATAAAATAAATGGAAAAGTATGAAGTTGTGTTGTCTTGTTTGGGATTTAGAAAGAAAATGTAGCATCAGGTCCCATTTATCTGTTTTTCTTGCTACTCTGTCTTCCTTGTTTCATCCAGTTTTGGCCCAATGAAGAACTTAACTGAGGCATTTATTTATTTATTTACGTTCAGGTTCGAGTCCTTTACACCTGGCTGCCAAAAACAATCACATTGAATGCTGCAGAAAACTCATTCAGGTAAGGTTCTTAAAGTGTCTCTAAAATTCTGTTGGTTTCAAGTATACTAACACTTCCAGTCAAGAAGCCAAATCCTTATGACAAACTGACGGTTACACGCAGTGTAGTCCCACAGAAACACAAGAGGCCATTTCTCTTGACCCTCCTGTTGTCTTCATTTACAGGCACCAAAAAATATTGTTTCCTTGTCTGAAAAACATCCAAAAATCCAGCAAAAAAATTCCCCAAATTTCTGAAAATTTACAAAAAAAACCTTCAGGAAGAAAATTCCAATAATTTCATTAAAAATTTCCCTTAAAAGTTTTATTTAAAAAAAAAATCCCCCAAATTTGGCAAGAAAATTCTGGTAAATATTTTCATGGAAATAAGTAGAAATCGTCCAAAAAAATCCTAAAAATATCTAAAGTGATTACATATATATCAGTAAAACTTCTAATATTTACTTTAAGAACATTCACATAAAAATCAACCAAAATCCAGCGAAATTTGCTGGATTTTGGTTGATTTTTATGTGAATGTTCTTAAGAAACATTTTTTTAACATTTCTTTTTTCCAGCAAAAAATTTCCCAAAAATGTTGAAAATGCCGACATCAGAAGTTTCACTTTAAAAATCTATTTTTTCCCACATTTTCAAAACTTAAAATGGATCAGTTCGACCCGCAGGACAACATGAGGGTTAATGTATTGGCTGTAAACCATTTTAGGTCTAATGAAGTGTTTTTCAGATGTGTTATACAACAAAAAAGACAGAAATATGAAACTAAAAGTGTTTTAATGGCAGTGTAAATCTGTAGCACCCAGCAGGACTTTTTCTTGGATGCAATGTTTAGTGTAAAAAAAAAAAAAAAAAAGACTGTGAAATCTACAGTTTCTTTCTTGCTGTTCTGTTAAGATGAGACACTTTTCCTTGCTTCGTTTCTTCAGCCTGCTGATTGCATATTTGTCGGTACATCAGCAGACACACACATACACTCTTCCTGATCTGCTGAACTAATTTACTCCTGACAGTCTGCAGCATCTCAGCAACACAAACCTGCCTGGTCCAAACGTTCTTGCGAGTCTGCTTGTCCACAGCAAATTCCAAATAGGTTATTTGCCAGATTTTTTTTTTGTTGTTACCCGTTATCGTATTTTACCCCCACTATCAGTAAGCAATACTAATATTCATAACATTAACAGAAGGTCATCGTATTTCGCAAGCTATTTGGAGAATGGAAACATGTAGATGCAGTAGTGTACTGTTTGTTGCAGATGTGTGTATTTCTGGTAAATTTACATTGTACTAATATCACATAAAATATCCCCATAAAGCATCAGTGGTAAACAGATCTTGGCATCTTTGTGTACATTCCATGTTTCTGAAGATAAAAAGAGTTCAAGAAGCAGGCAAGCAAGTTTTCTACTAATATCAAAGATACACTACCAGTCAAAAGGTTGGACACACCTTCTCATTTATTTTTTATGACTATTTACATTGTAGAGTCTCATTGACGGCATCAAAACTATGAATGAACATATATGGAATTATGTAGGAAACAAAAAAGTGTGAAATACGTTTGTTTTATATTTTAGAGTCTTCAAAATAGCCACCCTTTGCTTTGATTACTGTTTGGCATTCTCTAAATGAGCTTCATGAGGTAGTCACCTGAAATGGTTTTCCAACAGTCTTGAAGGAGTTCCCAGAGATGCTGAGCACTTGTTGCTAAAATATAAAACATATTTAGTTATTTCACAATCGTTTGTTTGCTACATAATTCCATATATCTTACTTCATAGTTTTGATGTCTTGAGTATGTATCTACAATGTAGAAAGTAGCAAAAATAAAGAAAAACACTGAATGAGAAGGTGTGTAGTGTACTTTAAACCAGAATTAAATGCAGGCACAAGATGTTTTGAGTTATTTTGACACATTGTGAATCTCTGGGATGAGTGTAGGAATTTGGCAAATGTTTCATATGTCCCAGATCACTGATGTAACTGTTAAATTAATAAAGCACTTTCCTCTCACATCATGTAGAATAAATGCCCTATCGATGTGGTAGACGGCTCAGGAAAGACGGCGCTGCATCACGCTGGTGAGTTCAGTTTCCTTGTAGCTAATTACAAAATATAGAAGTCTTCTATTGAAGGTCAGTCTGCTTTCAGATGGACGTGGAAAAACATCCTCTGAGATTAAGTTTAAACTATAATTTTATTTGGATGAAATCATCTGTCACATTTGATTGAGTAAATTTAGCCCAGTTAGCTTCAATCAAACTTCACCGCAATGCTTCTTCTTTGCACCGTCTGACTCTTGTTTTATTTTGTCTGCAGCTGCCAGCGGGAACATCCAGATTGTCCAACTGCTGTGTGAACTCAAAAGTCCCATCAACCTGAAAGATGCAGTATGTACTTTCACTCTTACTTAAAGTCTATCCTGCCCCGGCTTATTTTTCCTGGCATGATAGAGGGGGGCTGTGAATATAGACTGAAGACCACAAAAACGCTCCGTTCAGTCTCATATGTATCGCTTTCTGCTGGGATATTTCCACAGAGGAATTACTTCAATTAAGATTGAGGAATCAGCATACACTTGGGATGTTCTTCAAGATGTACGTCTGTTTTTCTGCTTTCAGATATCTTGTTTCCTTGATTTTAGTTTGGTCTTCATCCCTGTATGTGCTCAAGATAAAAAACTTTATTTTCCTTTAAAATCTAAATTAACTGCAGCTATTCCTCACAGCTGTTAGCTCACAGTATGAAGGACCCTCATTAACAGGCATTTCCACTTGTTTGTCTGCTGTTTCAAGATTGATTAAGGTTGTTCATGGTGTGTGTGTGTGAGGTAGAAGGTCAGTGTACTGTGGGAACTCGGTTCTCCAGCCGCAGACATGTGGTCTCCATTGCAGTGACGCACCATGCCTGTGGTTTCTACCCAGCTGGGGTGTGTGAGCATGACATTTTGTGCGTGTCTCTGTCTGTTTGTATAAAAAAAAAAAGAGAGAGAGAGAAAAGAAATCGAGATGTTGCTCATTATTTACATTTTTATTATCACGCCACAGCTGGTGTGTTGGAGTTAAACCCACACAGTCGCTCTCAATGATTTCCCAGCCTACATGTAAAGATAGGATGGTAATTCCAACTAAAATTCATTTAAGTCTCGTGTAAGCCTGTGACAAGTCGTATGTTGTGGCTTTTGAAACTGGTACCACTTTGTACCACTAGCTGTCAGGACTTAATGTCTAAAATCCTCGTACAGTCACAGCAGGCTCCTCCAGACATGATAGTTTTTTTTCTCCTGTGACTCAAAATTCTGTTTCATCAATCCGAAAACTGTAAGCAGCACTAGGAAATTATGTACACCACTCCAAATGTGTCCTCTACATTTGCACGTTCTATGCTTTGCATGTGAGAAATGACTGGAAGAAAGTGTTTTTGCCTCGTTTCCTTGTTGAAAGCACGACAAAGTCCGACATCTCAACGAGCTGCCTTTTTCCTTTTTTAGCCATAATCATCTGCAAATGTGTATGTGAGACGTGAGCAGCTCTGTCTCCTGTTAGTGGACATGAAGGCTGCGAACCTTCACGTTGTCTGGAACATATTGCCGTGTCTGCTGAGCAGAACATGCCAGCTTGTTAGCCTCCAGCATCTGTACCTGATCTGTATTTGACTTGAATAAACACACAGCAAGATGCAGAAAGAATAGAGAGGAAGATCTGCCAGATATAATGTATGTCAGACGAAGAATTTTTAGAGAAAATGAAGTACAGGTAAACTTTGATTCTGCTCAGAGATGGTGGTAATATGAACTATGAAAACCTACATTTGCTGTTGGACAGAAATGCTGCATATTTCTGAACAACTTGAAAAAGCTGAGCCTTGACGCAGTTCAGATGTATCCAAGGAATTCTTTTGCATCCATGTGTTTGGTTTGAATGGGCTGAAAACTGGAAGAATTATTATTTGTTTGTCCTTACATTATATTATTAATACTTTTACCTAATTGACCTAAATACTCCCTCCAAAAGGGGCATTTGGAATTACCACGATCCCACATTCTTTAGCCTACAAGAACACAATTCACTCATACAGGCAACCACTACAGTGTGCTGAATACAGTATTGCAATAAAACAAGATTGAAAAGCTCCAAAAACTTAATGTACTGATTCAGTTTCTTGCTATGTGAGCCTTTTACTGGTCAGTCTGTAGCTTAAAAGCTTCATTTATTAGGTGCTCTCCAATTCTGTCTTTGTAAAGTGTTGCTTGGAGTATTTGTTGGCTTCATTGGTTTATTTATGTTAAACGCAGTTTGTTCTGCTTTGGAGAATAGATGCACTTTGTGAGCCATAGGCCTAATATTCTGTATTCATCCGAGCCTTTATGGAAGAAATGAAAGTCTGAGTCAGTTCAAGGCTGGTGCAGTGGGCACCTATACAGTATAAAAGGAAGTTTGCTGTGCGAGTGAATTGATTAGTTTCACCAGCACCACAATGTTAAGTGGTACTGGAGTAGGGTTTCTAGTCCCAGTGTGGGAGTGAGGACCTAGTAAAAGGTTGCAAAAGGTAATAAAACATTTCTGCTTCCCAAAAAAATGTAGATCCCATAAAAGCTAACACACTTATTTGGGTTCTTCAATCAATTCTCCTGTCATTTTTCATTTATAACAAGTGATATGAAATAAAAAACATCCTTTTTAAAGTCACCTGTCGTGTTTGCGCTCATTAAATATTGATAAACACACACAGACCTGCATGTATGCACAATATCTACATCTATATCAACCCATTTTTTGGCATTTTTGTTCTATTAAAAGCATATTAAGCTCTAAAATGGGCCATGTTTTTGTGTATTTGCCTTGATCAATAGGATTCTGAGACTGCCCCACTTCAGCTCTGCCCAGGTGTTTTACTTCTGCCCAAATTTGGCTAGTCTGTCTTTAAACAACTGACAGGTTGACAGCAGGTTGTAAACAAGTCAAGAAACACATGCAAGCAAACAAGTAGTATTACACCTATACATCCACACACACAGGCACACACTGAATCTATTACCCGGAGGAGAACGACATCATTTTTGCCTTTCAGATTCCAGAGAAATAGCCTGAGCAGAGCAGACACAGGGCTGTTAAAGTCTTTAGCAGAGCTCAGAGGAAGCCAGAACATAGTTTTGTTCTCTGTGGTGTGTGGAAGCAGCAGCCTTGTAATATAAAACACGCAACTATGCTGACATACTTTACTGTTCCTTAGTGTTCTTGTGCTTTTTTCCAGCCGTAGCTTCTTGTTTCACTGTTAACAATACAAATGGTCTGTGGAAATATCTGTTAATCCCGAGTTCCTTGAAATCTGTCGTTCTGCACGGTGCTGATTTGCTCTGTTTAGAAACAGTGATCTCATAGCTTACATCTAAGTCACAGTTATTATACTTCCTAAATTAATCTTGGCTCCCTCAACACTGTCCTTAACTAAGAACGCCATCCAGTGTTGCCTTTTCTGTTTATCTGCTGAGAAATGCATTCACAGAAGGAGACATTCAGTCCTTTCTTACATGGATCTGAGACTTTTCCCACCACACAGATAGTTACCAAAGTCCATGTCAAGGCCCACATCCCGATGTCATACAAGATGAGTTATATAGGTGTCCTTATGAATGTGTGTTATGTTGGCTTCTTGGCCCTCTGTTGAAGTTTTTAATGTCTGTCTCCTCTACAGGATGGCCTCACTGCTTTGCTCTTGTCAGCCAAACACGGTCATGCTGAAGTATGCAGCTCTTTGCTGGACTGTGGTGCTGAAATCAACACCTCTGACAACAGCGGCAGGTAAAAGCACAGTCAGTGCAGTCACTCTGACATTGGATAAATGTATGTACTTTGTGCTCATATGCTGGGTCTGTCTGTATTCTAGGACGGCCTTGATGCTCGCCTCTGAGTCCAACGCGGTGCCTGTTGTTGAATTGTTGGTTCAGCGAGGAGCTGACCTGTCAGCTGTAGACTCAGAAGGCCATGATGTTGTACATTATGCCAAGCTGTCAGGAAACCCAGACGGCAAAGTGGCCCTGATGGCTGCTCTCAACAGACATCCAGTCGTAGGTGAGAGTTATGCAAAAACAACAAAGAAAAGTGAGACAGTTCTTTTTGAATGTCAGCCTGCCTCCTTTAGACATTTGTACTTGTTTCGACTCTTAGCCCTCCTGTTGTCTTCATTTTTTGACATCAAAAAATATTGTTTCCTTGTCTGAAAAAATCCAAAAATTCACAGCAAAAAATATCTCCAAATTTTTGAAAATTTGCAAAACCTTCAGGAAGAAAATTCCAATAATTCCTTCAAAGTTTCCCTTAAAAGTTTTATTTTTAAAAAATCCCCCAAATGAGGCAAGAAAAATCTTGTAAATATTTAAAAAAAAAAATGAGTAAAAATCTTCCAAAAAATGTTAAAAATATCTAAAGTGATTACATGTACGTATCAGTAAAACTTCTAATATTTTCTTTAAGAACTTTCACAAAAAAATCAACCAAAATCCAGTGAAATTTGCTGGATTTTGGTTGATTTTTTTTTGTGAATGTTCTTAAGAAACATTTTTTTAAACATTTCTTTCTTTCCACCAAAAAATGTTCAAAGATTTCCCAAAAATGTTGAAAACATAATTTTTCCCCACGTTTTCAAACTTTAAAACGGGTCAATTTGACCCGCAGGATGACACGAGGGTTAAGGACAATGCATTGACACACACATTATTTCCCTGAACAGTTCCTCTAAGCTGAACCATCAACACTCACTGTGTTGAACCTCAGTCCTGCTGATAATCAGAATCTAAAAGGTGTACTGTGAGGTCTGGCTTTACTTACTAAAAGCGGTACTATTTGTCTCGTTCATTGTTCATTCCTGTGGTCTACATTTATTCCCCGTTATCGTCTTCAGCATGGTTTTGTTATAGACGAAAAATTGCTTGTAATTTTGGGCATAATGATGAATTTAATCACATTCTTCCAACAGTGCTCTCTCTGTGAGGATGTTGTGAAGTTTTGTGTTTTATGAAATTGTAAATGTGTTTCCTCACATCTCCATTAGATGTAGTCGTAAACTCCAATTGTGTTAATAATTGTCCCATTTCCATCTAAATTTACATTATGCTTCAATGCTCTGTCATCCTTTAATACAAATATTTGAAATAGTCCTGGTTATTTAATGCAGAGATTTGTTTCAGCTCCTGGAAACTAAAGACATTTGTAATCCATTCTTTGAACTGCTGGTCTACAGAAGCTGGGAATGATAATTTTCAGGTCTTTTTACAACAACAATAGGCGATACTACTACATACAGAAACCTACCATCTCTGTGGGACAGAGATTTTTTGCTGTTCAACACTGCCATCTGCTGTAGCTCTCCTGTTACTACACTGATGTTTGGCACCACTCTGTCAGTGTTAACTCACATAAACAAAATAATACAACAATTTTAAAATAACACTGAAGTGATTCCTACTACTGTTTTTTAATATCTTGCCCATTTTCTGTGTTGTTTTTTGTCTTCTTTTATAGATATCAAGTCTCCTAAAAGTCCTCAGGTAAGACTTTAGTCTCCATTTTTAATATTTTCATGCAAAAAGGCATCAAAACATAGTATAGGAGTGAAAATCTCTAAACATTACAGTAATACAAGGTACGTTTAGACTTAATGTAGTTCAGCATCAGCTTCTCTAACGTGTTAGCATTGAATCTCACAGCCTTAAAGAAAAAGTCTTTTAGTTGTTGTTTTTGAAAAAGCCAAACTTAATTCTGACTGTAGCAGTCGTTGATTGACTCTCCTTTTACTAACCAGCACTGAATCCCACCTTTCTTCCCTCTCTGCCTCTTGCTGGCTCCTCAGCATGATCAAGTAGCTAAGCTAAGTGATGAACGGATCACAACTCCCAAAAAACGAAAAGCACCTCCACCTCCTATTAGCCCACCGCAGGTAAATGCATGTTTCTCTGTTTCTGTCGGCTTGTATCAGTGTGCCACTCTTTATATTAATATCATTGCATGTCTTCGGTATATTCAGAAAATGAGTAGTATGAATGAAGTCAGTGTATTTAAATGTTAGCTGTTCAGTTCTCTGACAGCGTTTTATAGTTTGTCAGTGTTTCATTTATCAACCAAGTTCATTTAAATTACGTACTAATCTGTCTTTTGTTAGAATATATAACAGTATATAAGTTAAAGTTATACAAATATTCTAAACATTGCAAACATTAAGGACATTAATAACTTAATCAGATGACTTTGTTTTTGTAATAAAACACAAACCTTTTGAATCCTTATTAGCCTGAGTTCTGCACCAACAGCTCATAAACAAACTGCCAGTAAATTATTTTTAAAGCTCCAGAAACAGACCCGTTTTTTTTATGTTCAAAACAGGCATGTGGAAAAATTAACCCAAAAAGTATTGACTTAATCCTTCTTCAGAGCTCTGGACCCTCCTCTCCTTCAGTCATTACATCAACTGGCACTCCTGCATCCAACAAAAGTGACACTCCCAAAAGATTCAACTACAAGGTAACGCCAACACATCGGACACTATAACTAATATAATAAAAACTGGAAGCTGAACTCGCCATTACCTCACATTTTCCATGTAGGTTTGCAGCTAAATGCCATGTACCAGTAAGCTGCATTCTTGCTTTCAGCCTTCATATGTTTTTCCCTTCTAAAGCCTGTTTTTCTTTTTTCCCGCTACCCCTTACTCCTTTCTCCTCCCCTCATTCCAAAGGAGGATGAGGTCAGAGGAACGGCACTGAGAGAGGAGGTTGAGAAGCTGCATGAGGAGAGAAACATGCTGCTGGAGACAATCGAAGACCTGAAGCAGACGGTGGAGACGGTGGCTGGGCCTGAGCTGGACACAAAGGTGACTAACTACGCCACAGTGACTTATTTATACTGCATATGAGCATATCTTAAACCAGGTGTGTTGACTAAACCAAAAAACACGAGAAAAGTTACTGATATCCGAGTAAAAAAGTAGAAAAACACAGTATAGAGTACCACACGTACATCCAGGATATATTATTGGATAAACAAACTGATCATTGAGTTTTCCCTAACTTCATTTAAAAATTCCAAGATTTTTTAAATTAGATACGCTATAAAATGGCATTTCATATTTTCTTACTTTTGATGAATCTCTTTTCTACGTGTCATAAGTTTAGAGAAAGTCATTCTGGTTCTTTTTTTTAGTTTCATGTTTCCAGCTTTGTGTTCTGACAACAGAAAACAACTCATTCACCTCCAGCATTCTTGAAGGAGGTCTAACCTAAGCTTAAGACGTGTCACGACTTGTGTTGTTTTTCAGGAGGCAGCTAGTGGTCCTTAGCGGCGCCTTTATGTGGGGCGCTGAACGTATGTGTGTTTGTGTTTGTGTTTTGGCAGGTCGAGCAAAGTTTTACGGCGTCTGCAGCTCTGGTTTCTGCTCTGCAAGCCAAGATTGCTGCTCTTACTTCGGAGAACCAGCAACTAGCGAGCAAACTGAAGGTGTGTAACCCTTTCATTCATGCTCAGGAGTTAAACCGTAAACAACTGACTGAACACGCTCTAAGTGACTGTGTATTGAAGCTTTTCCGCTCAACTGGGCTGAATTACCGGCTGTGCTGATACAGAGCAGAGAGGAGACAAATGTGGAAACAAATTTAAAATACGTGTAATAAAATATCTATAGCATTGAGAGTCACTGTTTAATTTTTTCCCACAAACATGGAAAACATGTTGTAATGCTTATTTGGAAAAAGCATTTCATAGCATTATAAGTATGTCATTCTGCACAGAAGACATTTTCCTAGCCGCGGTTTTAATGTTTCCACAGTGAATCAAAATATTACAGAAGCAATAAACTGCCAGAAACTGCTTGGTGTTCAGAATACTAATTCGTTAAAAAATAAAATAGGTGTATGTAAAGATGTACGATGTAAATCCAGTCCTGCACTAAAGGATTAGTCCCTTTTTTATTTTTCAAGAAAACATGTATTTGAAATGTTTTAACTGAACATTTGTATCATCAGAATCTATAAAAACACTTTTCAATATCCAAATATTTCAGTTTATTGCTTTGTGATGAACCCCTTCATGTCATGCCAGACTCTGGCCACAAAACTTTGCCTCATTCAAGTGGTCGGTGGTTTGTTAATAAGATTTCCATTTTTCCATCCTCACTCTCCTCCTCTCCTTACTCTTCACTCTCAACTCACAGAAACATCCGTCCCTCCAAGGAAATGAGGACCTGAAGGACAGCAGTCGTCCAAACAGCATGGCCTCCAACTCCTCCTTCCACTCCACCCAGGACGAGTTTGACTCGGTGCCACATGTCACCTTCACCACCACCGAGGACGGGGAAGGAGTCGCTTCTGTCCGGCTGGAAGAAGACGAGGGTGAAGGAGGCCGAGGAGGAGGCCAAGAGGAGATCCGACTGTTGAGACAGGCACTAGAGAGCGTTCAGATAAAACTTCTCGAAACCAGGAAGGAAAACCGCTCGCTTCAGGCTCAGCTGAAACCTGAGCGAGGCCGAGAAAGAGAGGATGAGGACGGCGTCAGAGAGAAAGGACGAGAGGAAGAGTTGATGGAGAGTCTGGCAGAGCTGCAGGCGAAGCTGACGGACACTCAGGAGAGATACCACCAAGCTATGGAGGAAGTGGAGGATCTGAGAGTGCAGACGGCAAGAGAAGGAGAGCTGATGGACAAACAGGAGGTCCACGGATGCATCTCATCTACACTTGAACATGAAGTAAAACAGCTCAAAGCTCAGCTCGCCCAGTCAGGCTCCGAGCAAGACAAAGCAGCTCAACAAATCAGACAGCTGGAGGAGGTGTTGAGGAAGACGGAGGAGGACAGACGGACAGTGAAGGAGAAAGAACAGAGGACGGCACAGATGGAGGAGCTGTACAAGGAGGCACAGGAGGAAGTCAAAATGCTGCAGGTAAATATGAGACTCCTCTGTTCTTTGAATACCTGTGTGGCTGAAAGGGTGACTGAATTGATTTTACACATCAAAGTGTAAGATTTGTGGAGTACCAGCATTTTTCCTGGCTCAGAATCACCGCACATAATAGTAAGTGTGCTGAATCTGTTACCGTAGTTGACGGACGTTAACACACAAAAATGTCTGTTGTGTTTGAGAAAATAACACTGGAATTAATTAACTGATTGAACTTTTCTCTACTTAATTCTTGTAATTTTTCCAGTAAATAAAATCTCTTTGCGGGTGGGCTAAAACCACTGTTGGAGCTTCCAAAAAATCCCTTTACCCTGGAAAAACACTGATTACCATCTCATAAACAGAACAAGGAGGTGAAAAGATTAGCCTGACTCACCAGATGCTCACCACTGGCCGTGAAACTGACGCCACATTCTCCTCCCTACAACGATCTCTGAGCCAAATCACACCCTCAACATATCTTTTAATGTATTTTGTAGCATCTTCCATTGCAGGAAATTTGCTCTTTTAATGACGACGCTCGCCTTGGCCACATGTAAATGTTGCATCAAAGCAAATTCCTCCTGACGCTGTTTTGCAGGGACACTGTAGTAGTATCCCGACGAGCTTATTTTCCCCTGTCACATATTGATAAAAGGGGCAGCCAGCGCTTTCACAACGCTGTGATGATAGGTCAACACTATGATACGGTACTACAATGTGAGACTATGCAAAGAGTTTTCCTCAATTACCTGAAATCATGTCACTTGAATCAGTGTCAACTAGAGGCTGATAATAGAAAAGAAAACATCTGGTGGATCTATAAAACCTCTATAGTCACCTGATGGACCTGAATCTTCCACTGAACTACTGCTAAATCAGAATGAACAGAAATGAAATTGCTCCCTTAGTCAATTCACCTCTTTTTATGACATGTTTCCTACCTTTGTCAAGCCTTTCAATCATCCTGTAATTGGTTCCTTCCTGTTGTTTAGGAGGCTCTGAGGGGAACGGTGCCTGTTGAAGCAGCAGCTAAAGACTTTGAAGAGATGAAGGCTGAGCTAAACGAGGTAATCGCCGGGCTGCAGCGTCGCTTGCTGGAACTTTCACACTCCTACAGCGAAACCAAGAGTCAGCTGAGTGCTGCTCAGAAACAGCTGGTGGAGGCCCGAACAGAGAGCAGCGCTGCTTCATCTCCCTCCACAGAACAACAGGTCCAGGTGTTGAACAGTAAAGTGGAGGAGCTGCAGGCGCTGCTAGCTGAGACCGAGAAGAAGTATTCAGCCACTCTAGAGGAGATTTCACTACTGAGGCAGGAGGCAGAAGCTCAGGCACGGAGCTCCGTGGCTCTCGCCGACCACACACAGGTTATGTCATCTCTGGGAAACGCCATCAAGGAGCTGGAAAGTGAAGCAGAAGCTCTAAGAGCAGAACTGCACCAAAAGACAGTGCAGCTGGAGGCTGTTCAGAACAGGTGAGAGAAACTGTGGCAACCTGAAAATAAGATTTCCTCCAGAGATGATCAAGGCCAGGTGATAAAATGACAGCGATGTTTACTGGCAATAGAAAGTCGTTCATTGTTCAGTCGCTTTAAGTTGAGTAACAGTGACAGCTGTAAAACAGTAAAACAAGTGGACACAAATTGTGCCTCTGGGCAAACACATTTCTCTGAATTTGGAGTTGAAAATGAACGCATGCTTTAGCCACACTGATTTCACCCGTCTGTTGAATCTGTGGACAACAGTTAAACTATCTGGCCATCTTAAACACATTTTCCTGTCTGTGGAATAAAGTGTACTCGAATACTAGTTCCTACCGTGTGGCTCCTGTGTCTCTTTCACAAACAGGCTGACGGCCGAGAACGACGTCACCTCGGGTGACTCGGTCTCCCGTCTGGATCATGAGACGTTGAGGGAGCAGCTGGAGGGTGAAGTGAACCATCTGACGCAGCTCCTCCAGGAGGCCCTCAGGAAGCAGGACGAGATGGCTCTGGAGGCTGCTGACGCCTGGCAGAAGGTGGGAGAAACAAGATGTCAACAGAGGAGGATAAAAACATTCTGAAATGCTGTTCCTTCAGACCAGTTTTTCCTTAACGTTTTACTTATGTACCTGTTGTCCATGCTTTAGGCGCGGGATAATCGTGCTGAGCGGGAGGCCCTGCAGGAGCTGGTGATGTCGAGGGAGAAGGAGAACCAGACGCTGACCTCCAAACTCACAGAGTCTCAGGATGCCGTGTCTCAGCTCAAACAGCTGGTGGAGAATCACGTTGCTTCTGAGAGAGAAAAGAACAAAAGGGTCAGTAATCACCGGACAGAAGAACGAACACTAATATAGCAGCAACAATAACGTCTGTTTGACATTATCGAAGGAGGTGTGATCAAAAGTTTCTGCACCTATAAAACAAACAAAAAAAACATATGTGATTTAAATTTGACCTCCATCCTCTTTTTTTCCACTTTGTGCAGCGATACACCATCCGACCATCCGTATCTGTATTTTTATTGACCAACTGTTGATAAATTAAATGAAACAAAAACATACAAAAAAAATAAAGGATTTGTTGGTTGTGTGTAATACATTTTTCTGCACAAGTTCAGTAATCAGAGCTTTGTTCCTTCTATCCTCAAATCAAACTTACACTGACCAGATGTTTCTTTTTCTTTGTTTTCCCCTCCAGATAGATGACCTGTCTCGGGAGGTAGGGAAGCTAAAGGAAGCCCTGAACAGCCTATCACAGCTCTCCTACAGCTCATGTTCTCCCTCCAAGAGGCAGCAGCAGAACCAGCAGCTGGAGACCATGCAGCAACAGATCAAACAGCTGCAGTACCAGCTCGCTGTAAGATTTGTTCAGCCTGTTTTACAATATTTCTACATTAATGTCTGTTTTGATACCAAAGTGAGTGTCATTTTCAGAGCCCCTGAAAGGTCACATGGAGGATTTTTTTCCTTCTTATCCATAAGAACTGTTGTGTGGGAAGCAGGAGGGATGATGTGATTTTTTTTTTACCCTCCTGTTGTCTTCATCAAAAAATATTGTTTCCTTGTCTGAAAAAAATACAAAAATTCAGCAAAAAAATTCCCCAAATTTCTGAAAATTTGCAAAACCTCCAGGAAGAAAATTCCTTAAAAGTTTCCCTTAAAAGTTTTATTTTAAAAAAAAAAAAGCCCTGAAATTTGGCAAGAAAATTCTTGTAAATATTTTTCAGAAAATTGATAAAAATCTTCCAAAAAATCCTTAAAACATCTAAAGTGATTACATATATATCAGTAAAACTTTTAATATTTTCTTGAAGAACATTCACATAAAAATCAACCAAAATCCAGCGAAATTCGCTGGATTTTGGTTGATTTTTATGTGAATGTTCTTCAAGAAACATATTTAACATTTCTTTTTTTCCACCAAAAAATGTTCAAAAATTTCCCAGAAATGTTGAAAATGTGGACATCAGAAGTTTCACTGTAAAAACATATTTTTTTTACACATTTCAAACTTTAAAACGGGCCAATTTTGACCCGTAGGCCGTCAGGAGGGTAAATATTTAGTGCTCATTATTCATTTCAAAAGCAACCAGCGGCATCCAGCTGCTCTGTCTGGCCGTGACGGCTGAAGCTGTGGCTGGATGTGATTATTGGTCAGACTTTGGCTGCTGCTGCTAAAGATGAATGTCCAGCTGCTACTATTTGAACCTGTGATGTTTCTACAGCAGATATAAAATCAGCACAACACAGGAGTTCAGGATTACAGCAGGTGGAGCACAGCGTTCAGACTCATCTGCTGAGGCAGCACTGAGCCTCATCTGGCATCCTTCCTCTAGGGGGCAGAAGAAACGCAAAGCTCATTCAGAAGCACTGCAAAAGTAGTCCAGAAAAAAAGTCCCACCATAACCTTTTTGGGGCACCGAACAATAGTAACAGGACTTTTATTTACGTCATGTTGTCTTTGTAGGAGTCAAAGAAGCAGCACCATGAAATAGTGTCCGTCTACAGGATGCACCTCCTCTACGCTGTCCAGGTAAATATCCTGTCCTTGCTTTTCATTTGGCCTCCAGCTTGTTAACTTTTAAAGAGACGCCTCATTTATGAACGGACGGTTTTGTCTGTTTGGGTCATTCCATCTGAAATGATCAAACAGTTTCTGCTTGACAATCATTGATTAGCATAAAATATCGATATTTACAAAGATATTTGAATTTAAATTACATTTGTTTAATTATTTTTTTATATTTCCAATAATTACAGATTATTGCATCTACTTGTCCAATATTGGAAATTCTAAATCAATAGCATGAAGATAAATAACAGAATTTCTGGCTTTTATCTTTAATACTTCCTGAGATGTTGTCGTTCAGTCTCAGAGTTCAACGGGCAAAAAAACAAAAAGTGCTCAAAGTGGAATGAAGATGGTTGTAAATGCTGGCAGGGTCTAAGAATCAGACTAATTCCTGGGTAGGTTTTCTGTGGGTCAGATGAGGAAGAACCAATGAAATAACCTCCTTAAACAGTGTTCATTTTGACAGTTTGGTCAATATTTGTGCAATACTTCTGTCCCTGAAATAGGAAATGCTCTTTTAAGACGCATTTTACCTGAATTTTTTGCACAGTTATTTTTTTAATGTTGAATAGAATCTTTTTAATTTTTCCCCTTATGGTTATTGTCTTTGATGCAATTAAAAAAAATATCCCAAAACTTACTCCATGTAAAATTTCACAGATAAAATTTTAAATATCCTTAGTTTTTGATAATAAAGTTTTATCACTTCACAGTCATAGAGGAAATGTTGGACACCACTAGAAGCCAGAGAAATTTATTTTTAATTTTTTGGGCAGTTGAACCGACTAACTTAAGCTCATGTTGCCATTTGGAGTCTGTTTCCTCCAAACTGACGAGTGTATTTTATTTTTATGTTCTTATTGATCCTGTGCCGTTTGTCCTCAGGGTCAGATGGACGAGGACGTGCAGAAAGCCTTGAAGCAGATCCTGATGATGTGTAAGGTGCCAAGCCAAGCCAAGGAGGCCTGCTGAGAGATGAAGAACGGTTCTAGAAAGAACGCTGAAGACAGAACAAGCCGACACGCGGTGCCTCTGGATGAACGTTGACAATTTGTTTCTAAGGAGTTGGTTTACAGTCAAGTGTTCGTTGCCTTCGCTGGTGCCATTTTTTCCCCTAGAACTGTCTTCAGGCCCGATGGTACACAAACCCCTAAACAGATGAGGTTTATGTTTACATCAGCTGTCCCACCTCACTCACTTTCTGTTCATCCCAATCTTTGGCTATTAGAGGAAAAGACTCATAAATCCGTCCCTCAAATCCCACCTTCCCCTCTTTAAGCTCATGGTTAATCAACCTGCAGCTAAGCATCAGGTCAAGCGTTTTGAAGGCGACACAAAAGTGAACTCGTATTTTGGAACAGCACAGATTTTAAAAAGGCAAATATTTTCCAAATGACTGGATATCTGCTGTCATTGTTCAGTCTGGGCCTGGGCAGCTGTAGGGGAAATTCTGCTTCTGAACTCACGTCTAGTAACCCGTTTACACCTGATGTTAGCGTGTGATCTGTAGCTGGGTAACTTCTGGACTACAAATATGGTGTCAGTGACATAACACTACAGAACACTTTATGATGGGGTAACTGGTTAGAGCAGCTTATGTTCACAATAACAGGTCAATGCGCAGAAAAACTGTCTGCTCTTCATAAACAGCTTTTCTAATCATGTCTAGATCTGTGCACTGATAGTGGGAGGATCTCTGAGGAGGACAAGAGTTCCTTAAAGACGTTTCATCGTTCTGTTGGCCTTAGTATGATGATATAATCCTAAAACAGACAGATTTAAGCCCTGAAGCCTTGTACTTGTTCACCTTATAAGACCTGCAGTAAGCCTGCGCACCACTTTGAATGATGTTACGATATTTTTGTGTAAGAATAAAACTCAAAATGTCTCAGATGCCATAAGAACACATTATTTTTGAAGAAAAGTAAGCATTTTCTATCCTAACCAAAATGAAAACAATATAAAAAGTGACTGTAGCATCAGTCTCCTGTGTACAGCAGCATTCAGCATCTCATCTTGTCCTTTCTCACTGCATCACATTCATCTTATCATCATCAGTCCTGCACAGCTAATTCATCTTCATCTTAATTATTTAAGTTCTATTATATTCACTGGTGATTTATATGTCAAAATTACGCAGGTTTAAGAGTGTAGAAAGTGTTTAAGAGCATAGGAAGTGTTTAAAAGAGCGTGGGAAAGGTTTATAAAGCCTTAAAATATATAGATATAATAAAATAAGTATGGTTGCTACTTGGTGGATTTTCGTTGGGCGGATCTGGAACGTAACCCCCGCTACAGACGAGGGACCACTGGAGTTTGTTTTTGTGAGAAATCTGCAGCTCTTGACCCGTCAGTCATTGTGATTAGACTTCATAGGTGGATTCAGAACCGTTGGATTCACTAAACAAGTTGATCCAGATGCAGATCACATTTTTAAATCGGGTGTAAACGAGGTTTAAAGGTCATAAAAGTTACGATGGAAGATGTTTTTGGGGAAACCTCAGCCCAGTGACCGTGGTTTTCTTGTGCGCACTCGCCAAATTTCTAATCTCAGTACTTCACCATTGAAAATGTGCCGTAACCTTAAATCACATGCAGTTGCACAGCTGTAATAATTCAAAGTGTGTGAACTGTGACTTGTGTGCACTAGTCAGTCCAAAAAACAGTGAACAACAGGCGCTGCTGTCAGTACTATCTATTTTATGATACAACAGTATTGGTATTATTTTAACTCTTCTCTAAGTGTTTCATGGTTTTCCACATGTATCTGATACAATCTAAATTATTTGTGCCCTTTGAATAACGCATGTAAACGCCCAGAAATCCCTTTTTGGTCGCACTTGTTTGAAGAAAAAGATAAACTCTCTATTGATATTTTCCTATGAGACAAAAAAAAATGTGTACAAATCTCTACTTTACTGACTTGTTTTATTACCATGTCATGTTTTCTACGTTACTGTACTTACATGAAGAGGTGTGATAGCTGTGTTCTTCATGGCCTTGTCTGTGTTTTGTGTGAATGAGAAGCTTTTTCCTCGAGTATAACGACACACTATTTGTTCTAGCGACACCTGACTTAGTTTATTTTCCTGTTACTATTCATATTTTACATATATGGGGTTGACTTTAACTGTTTACTGTAGTAATAACAAAGGAAAACATTTCAACTGTAACAAAATCCCAAGTCAGATTTGTACTTCTTACATTTTGTTACTTGAAAAGCGTGTAAAATGTATCGGCTGAAATCAAATCATTGAATCAGACAGTATTTTATCTGGCTTCCATGTACAAATGATTAATTTATTTACATTTACCTCTCTGTGCTTCTTCATAGGTACAGAAATCCACTGTACGGTGTTTGAGAATACAATTCAGATGCATTTCTTTTTGTCTTCTAGAGGCTTCTCAACTGTTTTCACTCAACACTCCTTTGCCTTATCCCCGGCCTTAGAGATCACCTTTCTGCTCCACGGTGTTGAAGCTCGTTGGAAATTCACACAAACTTAACGTTGTCGAACTGGAGTGAACCCTCGTTTCTCTCAGTGGAGTGGAGCCTCTGCATGTCTGTGTTTTAGGATGTAGGAGGTCATGAATTCTCTTTCTCTTTAGGCCTTGACTGAAACGTTTTGTACCAAGAAAGGGAAACAAAGAAATAGCTTTTTTTCTGCAAGTCATTTCTTTACTAACAGTTTTGTAGAGACAGATAAAGAAATGCCTGTTTGCCAACTGCATTTTGCCCACATTAATAAATTTTCAAGATACTGTAACGCCTGTCTGTGTTTTGTATTTTGGACCTTTTAGAAATGACAAAGTGTAAAAATAAGCCCATTTTACCTCATTTGACACACGAACAATAAAACCTGTAAGTATCAACTGACTTTTATTTATCACACGTATGTAAATGCAGCTTGAAATTAAAATAGTACTTTTTTTTAGGTAAACTTTTCATATACTCAGTAAGCCATAATCATCTAAATAAAAACAAAAAAAAGAAAGAAAAAACCCCCACTATAACACGCTCCTGATCAGAAGACCGGTATTAACAATTAGTATTTCTATAGATTTTAAAATTAGAAGTGTTATTTTATAGCATTGTACAGCACGTTTTTCAGACCCATCCATCCTCTGTTCATTCACGAGTCATTAAAACATTTACTTGAGCTGTGTTTGTCCAGGTGGAGAACCAGAGGAAGTCTGAACTGTTTATTAATAACCACTAGGTGGCAGCCTTTGTCAACACTGATCTCTTACTCCTGACTCGCACATTTTCCATAAAGGAGACAAATTACAGCAAAATGATGAATAAATGACTCAATAAACTGAATGTTTGATTATAATGAAAACCAATGAAGCCAAAATGACCACATGTGGAATATTTCAGACTCTTAGATGAGTTGATATCTTTAAGAAGAGTCACATTTTATCACTTCAAATGTGTAGAATTCATGAGCAGTGAAGCTCTTCTGGCTGCTCCTGGAGCCTCAGATCACTCGGCATATGCATTTTCCTGATGGCCTTCCAAAATCAGAGGAAGAAATACACACTTCAGACTCTGAACCACTTGGCGAATGAAACCTATCAGAAGCATTGTTTGTTTTCCTGTTGGGTTAGTTGGGTTAGGCTCACCGTCCTCCATGTCAACACTCTGTCCTCCCTCTTCGTCCACTCAGCTCCGGCCCTCAGAAGTCCTGCCAGCCCGACTCCCAGTAATTTATCTGCCGTTCTGTTTCCTCTAACCGGTGGCACAACCGCTTCGTTTCCTGCCCTGGCCCTGTGTTCTGCCCGCTGGGCAAACACACACACATGCATGCAAGAAAACACACACCGACGCAACGCACACACACCTCTGCCTTTACACGACAACTTCCTGTCAATCTTGCTTTCCCACATGTTCTGCCCTCGGGCCTCGGGGGTTAGTGCAGAAAGATCCAGCACTGTGATCCTAATCCAGTCAGGGCCCATATTAGTCCAGCATCCTGGGCTGCAGTAAAACCTCAGTCTGGAGTCTGAGTGGCAGGACGGACCCAGAACTCAAACGAACCGTGCGAAGGTGTTTGATGGTCAAACACGGGACATTCCTGTGTTTGTGTTTGGTCATTTGATGAATATTAAGCTGAGGTTTCATTGCTTTCCTTCAGTGTGTAGTTTCTTTAGAAAGCTCAAATGTCACATTCATATAGACGGGTTACAAATTAAAGGAAAAACTAACAAAGTGTCTCAGGAAGGTGTTTGTCCACCACAAGCTGCCAGGACAGCTTGGCACTGAATGTGTTGAACTCTACTGGACGGATCGTTCTCCTGAGTTTGGTGTTCTGACGATGGTAATATCTCACTTAGGTGTTTATTAGGCTGCAAAGATCATTTTTACTGATCAAACTATTCAATGACTCCTCCTGCCCTGTGGATGAGGCAGAGACCATCAGGATAGTAATGTTTATTACAGAGGTCAAAATGGAATTGAGAGACTTTTGAAGTCCATGGGATATATATTTATATATTTTGCAAAAAATCTAATGTTTTTTTATGTTCATTATGATCATGTCTTTACAAATTACATGATTAACTATTATGGAAACAATCACTTATTTAGAAAAAATGACTGGATATCACTAAAATGTCAACTAAATAACTGTCCCAATTTAATAATAACCACCTTCTAGTTGGCTAAACAACAATAAAATGAACTTATTCAAAAATTCTTTTGATTGAGTTGAGATAATCATTACAGATATTTCTTTTTTTTGGTCTAGGGTTCATTTGTTTTCCGTTCATTTGTCACCTATCTACAGATACGTGTTCTGAAAAACGGCTCAAACTGTTTGCCAATTAATGTATCAAGAGAAACACAAAACTTAAATTTTAATCTGCTAAATTTTAAACACTTGAATGACTGTTTACTTAAATTTTCAACCAAAAATCCCAAAGACGTCCTGATTGCTCGTACACAAACGGGAAAATTTTCTGTTTTGTTTGGAGTCATATGACAGTAAAACTGAACATTTTCAGGGTTTGGCCTGTTTTAGACACAAAACAAATAATTTCACAAGAAAACGATCTTCAGATTAATTTACCATGAAAATAATCAGAAGTTACTGACCTACTTGGAAGCAATTTAAACTTTCCAAACTGAGACCATAGATCTACTTTGACATGTGGTCCATGTTATTCATATTTTCTCTGTTTCCAAACTTGCATTGGACTAGAATTTTTGAGAGTGTCTGTAATAACAAGGCGAGATAGTGCAGTTCAACAGGTTGATGGATTCCAATTTTATGATGCCAAAAGATAGAAAATATCTGAAAGGACCGAGGACTGAACTCCGATCACTGAATGACCAGAAAAGCTGCCAGTGTCTGAATACAAACACAAAAAAAAGCAAGTAAGTTCTCCGTTCTGAATTTTGCAGCTATCCAAAGATAATTCTGCAGAGAGAGACAGAAAAGAAAAGAGTTCAGGAGAAATGAGGAGAGTTGAGATGACGCAAAGAAGTCATAACAGAAGGTCAAAGCCCAGGAGAGGAAGACTGTGGCTGAAGGAGCCCATTTCAGGGAGGAAATGAGAAGAGGTTGGGGCCAAGAGAAAAAACACAGAGAAGCAGGAGTAGCAGATCAGCAGAGAGGGACAAGTGTATATGCTGAATCACCAGGAGGATGACTAATCCACCGCTGACGACGACGTCGCTCTGCTGATCAGTTTTCTTAAGGACCGTAGCTCACAGCAGCGACAGAAGACTTCACCTTCCCGCCGTTGGAACACGTTATAAATACTCTATCCGTGTCGAAGCTGTTTGTTTAGAGTGTGTATTTCCACTAATCAGGGTTTGTGTGCTCAGTAAACACTGTTGGACGGCTTCTCGCTGAAGTGCGTCATCGATGTGCTCTCCTGCCATATCTGCTCGAGTGCTGCTCCTCGACTCTGCCAGTAATGTGTATACGTTTCTGCTGTTGTTTTAATTAAGTATTTCCGAATTGTTTTGGCCGGTTAAAGACACATCTGGACTGGGATTCTTCTAGACGTTTTCACAGATTTGAGATGGAGCCGGCTCTTCTGCCTGCAGTCAAACTTCAACACATGAACGCTTGCTGTGACTCATCAAACTGTGGTTAGAGCTGAACCATCAGTAAACTGTAGTAAAACACAGAATCAGTTTGGTTTGTCATCCATCATGCTGTACCTGTACATATCCATATGTAAATTCTAGTGGTGGGACGCAGTTAAAAAAAAAATACATCAAAATAATTAAAGGCTTTGTAATTAATTAATCGCATTTTTGCCAAAATTTTTCAGTTCAAATAACTCTTGGTTGACGACTGAATCCATGAATAGACATACATGAACGTAAACAACAAAAACGCTTGTATTTCATTTATATTTATCTGCATTTGTCAGTTATCTACTACATTCTCAGTCTACTGCAAACTCAAAGTGCCCAAACAGCCCAAGAAGCCACAGGTGTAACTTATCTGCCCTCCCCAATTCGCACAGGAGCTGCAGCACCCCCATATACCCAAAGACCTCAAGGAAGCTGATGTGCTGCAGTTCCCAAAGGTCCTCCACCAACCCAAGGCTCTCCCACGACCAAAGGTGCCCAAGTACCGGCTCCAGTGACCTCAGGTGGTACACTATCCATTCTGGAAACCCGGCTACCAGCCCAAGGTGCTACGCCAGCTGCCTGTGATTCATATCTTTGTGGGTGTAAGTGTTAAGGGACCAAAAAAGAAGTCATTTTATTCATTATATATTTGTTAAATTAATAGCCTGATTAATCAGTTATCGGATTTTTTTCTGCCAAATATCGGAATCAAGCTCAAAAAATCCATGTCATTCGGGCCCTAATTTTCACCTAAATGATCGAATGAGCTAGCCTAGCCGCGCGAGACCCAGGTCTGAAGACACAAAGGTCTAGGAACTCTGGACAGGGAGGGAGGCGGGTTAAAAGGTTGTCTTTCAAATCACTCTGCCGCAATTGGGTAGGTATACAACCAATTAGCGCAACGAATAGGCTGACGGAGTTCCGAGAGCGCCGGAAATCAGAGGATGCGGGAGTTCGGTGAAGCCTTATTTATACAGTCAATGGGTGAAGCTCAAGTATATTACAGACATGTTAACAGAAAGATGATTCAGAGTCGGTGCTAATGGAGCTCAACGACTGTTGTCGTTTTTGTTGTCGACCCTGGCAGAGAATTAAATTCGTTGCCGTGGGTTGTCTAGCACGGCTAGGCTAGTTGTTTCCGGTTGTTTCTGTCAGAATCGTCACACCTCTGGCATCACTTAGTTACGCCCGCCTTCTGACTCTACACTTCATGGTGATTCGTCGGCCAGTTTTAGGAGCATCCAACCTCGAGGCTTACCGAGGGTAACTAGACCCACCCTGGCAGAGAATTAAATTCGTTGCCGTGGGTTGTCTACCGTGGCTAGGCTACGAATGAGCAACAAAATCGCTATTAATTTATATCATACTTTAAATTGACTTTCAAATGCAACACATCCACGCACAGCCCTATACAGCTTAGCTACACACCAGGATAAACTAGATAGATTGTAGAAGTTATGCTGACCACAAAAAGACCACAAGAAAATATGAAACAAATCTGAACAGTTAATAAGGTGTACTGATATTTGAAGAGAGGCTCTTTTTTAATGTGTAGTATGCCACAGGAACTGTATGTAATTATTTTCACTTAAAAACTACATGCACTTGTCAACTTAAGTTATGTATTTGGGTCAATATATAATTGCAGGACTTTTTGTATCATAGTTGACATTTTTGCTGTTTTCAGGCCTAAAATCAACATGGCCGCTTATAACCAAACACCACATGGCATTTTTACACAAAGATTCTTCTAAATATTATATATACAATTGAGTAAAATTGAAATTGAAAGTGATTTATAAAGATATTGTAGTAAACGTGTTGACATGCCACCAATCCACACTTGACTCACACACTACTTTATATTAAATAACTCAGAAAGCCTTGGAGTCTTCCAGTCTTTTCTTCAGGAGGAAATGACATCATGTGGAGCAGGTCATGTGATCTGGAATTCACACACTTCCTTTAGAGGTGTTTTTGGAATGGGGAACTTAGTTGAAAGTGATTTCTTGGACGCAGATACAATTTGTTTTTTTCCATATAAAATGTGATATATTGCCAAAAAAGAAACATCTGTCATGATTATCTCAACTTAAAAAAACAACAACAATCAAAACAATTTTTGAATAAGTTCATTTTATTATTGTTTAGCTAATTAGAAGGAGGTTGTTTTGATGGTTATTAGTTGACATTTTAGTGATATCCAGTCATTTTTTATTAATAAATGATTGTTTCCATAATAAATAATTATGGAATTTGTAAAGACAGGATCATAATGAACATAAAAAACTGTTGTTGTTTTTTTTTTTTAAATTAATAAAAATGTATGCAAGATATGTCCCATGGACTTCAAAAGACCCTCAATTATACATTGACCCATTTACAACAAAGTGAATAATTACATCCCATTCTTACAAGAAACATATGGGTCCAGGTTTTAATGGCTCATTAGTGTTTGTTGCTGAACCAGAACAAATCGCTGCAAGCAGGTTACAAAACTGTAAACAGCATCATATTTATATTTATGTTATAGAATAGAAAACTAATTGCCCTGTAAAGACGTAATGTTGCATATTTTGGTCATAATTTAGCTCAATATGCAACATAGAAGAAAAAAAAACTTTTCATTACCACTGAGGGGATTTAACTTTCTGATAAACTGGCAGTGGATCAACTAGTGGAACTAAAGGTGCAAAAACTAAATCAGTCATCTACCAGCAGTGCAGACGTTAGTTTCCACTCCACGGTAAAACAGATGTAGCTCAGTCCTCCTCTGCACTCTCACCGCCTCCATAAACAATCCTCAGGACTCTACATCCACAACAGATTGTTGATTATCTGTGGAGTTCAGTTACAGAGAATTCTATTGTGACATGTAGTTGTGTTTAGCACCTCTCAGCCATGCTAGGGACAATTGGTATTTGGCATCCAGGCTCCTATCGACGGTTAAAGGGCTCGGCATGTCTCGGCCATGATAACCGCTCACATGTTTCCAAGTTGTGTTGTCATCAGGGGACTCGGCGGAAGAAAATCAGAGAGATTCTCATTGATCCGCTGTTCTCTGTTTGGCAGAACACTGAGACCACAGCGGTGTTTATGTATTTTAATGGGAGGTCTGATGGTAATGAAATAAAGCAAGTTTGACACATTTACAAATTAAAATCTCTTTCGTGTTCCCGGTTCTGTCTTCACATTCCTCCTCTCACCTCCGCATTTCTTTCACCTCCTCTCTTTCCTTCAGTCTCTATGGTTTGTCAGCATCCTTCACATGCTCACGTTCAGTCTAATACGACCGCATTTTATTGTCGAGTAATTAACCGACGTGTGCGACATGTTGTTGCTGTGTTCAGCCACTAAGCCATCAAATGTTCTCAGTTTGTCTAATGCAGGCTGGCCTTGAAATAAGACCCTGCAGTAGACGAATGGAGGGGCGTAAGAGACGCATGCAGCTTAATTGCTGCAAGATGTAACCTCGCCTGCAGCCTACTGTGGCCCACAAACACACTCACACACATTCATGCATGTGAAAGCACGCACATTAAAAAAAAAAAACGCGCAAACACACAAACATGTGCGCAGGCAGTGTTCACAGCAAAGAAAACACAAACTGCTCTAAGTGTGCAACTAAATCACAACATGGCAGGGTTTTTAAGATGTTTTTTTTCCTGTTTGTTTGTTTCTGAAAAACAAGGTTTTAATTCGACTACAAGGCTCTCCTTTGATGGAGAACATTCAAAAGCACTTCTCTCTGAAGAAAACCAAATGGAATCAAACCCAATCGAAGAGATTCACAATCGACGGGCTTCCTTTGGGGCACCTTAGGACGTCCTTTGAACCAAAGTTTAATGGATAAAAGATGACATTAACGCAAAGATGCTTTTGAGTAATCTCCATTTGGCTCTTGGGGGCATAACTGAGTAGAAATGATGAGAGGGATGAAGGCCTGACTTGATCTCTAGTATGAGAAGCATTCTAAAAACCAATAGGGAGCTCCTCTGAGTGACACCATTACAATATAAGATTTCCTTAGAAAAAGCATTCAAAATTTCTGAATCCATATATAGACACGTGAACATTCAATACCTGACAGTCAGAAACGATAAGGACTCCAGAGAGGTCCAGAAAGAATCAATTGGGAAAGCTGGCAAAGCAGCTCACCAGAACATTTCCTGTGGGGAAACATTCAGTTTAAGACTCAAATCTAACATCAATAAAAGATCGCTAAAAAACTTCTCTAAATTCTGCCCGATTTGATTCCAGGCAGGATGACATCACAGATTACAGCCTCGGCCTCTCCGGTTTCTCATTTTGGGGAGAAAAGCTACAGAAAAGAGATCTGACGGCACGTCGTGATGCTAGCAGATGTGATTTCTTAAATTGAGTGGTATTCCCCCTTACAAGTGGGCACGCTGATGATATTCCCCTGACATCATAGCACTGACTGAGGCTGAGACCGGGTCACTGAGATACAGTTACACCGTGGAAGGAGGCAACGCAGGAGACCACTGGGAGGTTCAGCAGCAATGAAATACTGCAAGCGTAGAATCAAGAACGCTCACAAAGTCAGGATATGTTAGTCTAATCTCATATAGTGTGGTTGGTAAAGTATGTCTGCGCTGGTTTAAGATAGAAGCTACATGAATGCATCTCCAGCTTCACTGAAAACACAACAGAGGGCAGTTTTTGTAGGTAAAAGAGTGAAATATTGATAATATTCAACACATGATCAGTGTGCTGCATCAAACATGTTGTTCTCCTCTGTAATAGATGTGGGATAGTTGGATGAGATCCCTGATCTGAGAGTGTTTTGGCTACAAATCCAAACCCTAGAGATGTTTATTTCTGCATCTGATTTAGCACACAATGATTGCAGCAATACAGTCTGGAGGTGGGGTAATAGCAGCGGGCAGAGCTAGGCCTTTGATCAGGCCATTTTCTTGTTTATGTTTTACATTAAAGCATCCTACAAATATGTTAATAGTGATGTCGACTTAGCCGTGTCCCAGGGCGGCTACACTTTAAACCCAGCTCAATCATGTAGGACAATGTAGCTGTGATCATTTGTATACTGTGAGAAATAAGCGCAAGTAAACATTTGGCAGGGAGCCACAAAAAAAGAAAAGAATCTGGAGAGGAAGGAATGTTTTGTGCAGCATGGTGACGTTCTATCATGTGATTGAGGTCAGAAAAACATCTTTATTTGACTATTTATTTTACAAGCAGGAGAATCACTTGGTGCGGCTCTCACTGTCTTTCCCATGGGCCCCTTCTTATTCCAAACAGACTTTGTGAATTTTCATGTATCACTTAAGTGTATACCTGTGCGCTGAAATAGTGGAGACCCTGTGATTTAATTATCCTGCCCTGTGCCGCCGTTCCCACTCCAGGCCAGGCTTCCCAGTTCCAGTCCCTCTCGTTGGACTCCGGCCTTCCCACATCAGGTTCTGATGAGCCTAACTGGAAACACGTGCTCCACGCTGGCTCCCCCGACAGATGGGACAATATCATATTATTAATGACAGAAAGAGAGAGACGGAGGGAGGGAGAGAGAGATGTGGGGAAGGAAAATCCTCCCTCCTCAAAGGCTTGCTGGTCTTAAATAGCTCAACACTGAGCTGCCGTCGCTTCTGAGGAAGTTATTATAGGAGAGCAGCACGTCTGTGTTTGCATATGGAATATCCTCTCAATCTAACTCAATACACAGCAGGCTTAGCTCCATGTCAGTCCTATTAAAGCCGCTGAACTTTGCACTCTGATGCACATGCTGGGAAGATGAAGAGATATTTAGTGCTCAACAGTATGTGTGTGTTTTTGGTCCAGGGCTGGTTTGTTTTTTAGTTACGCAACAGACAAAAAAATAGTCGTATTTGAGATGGTCGAGGACTTTGTGTGGCGATTTTGGTGTTGACGCCGAACCATCACTTGCAGCACAGTGGCTCAAAAAGCAAACTTTGGATCCATTTTTGTCTTTCATTTTTTGAATTTGATCCATTCCATTTCCAGATGGGAAGTCCAGAACAGCCCTATGATTATTTTATTTTATCCTCTTCATGTGTGGAGACCTGACAGGAAGTCTCAGACGAGCATGAGACTTTCCCTGGCTGAGCCGTCTAACAGGAAGCTAATGCACACAGTCTATGTAAAATCCAGTCAACTTTATTAATAGAGCACATTTTTAAAAAATAACCAAGGTTAACCAAAGTGCTTTATAGATCAAAAACAGTAACCAAGATTTAATCTGTAAGGAATTATACAGAGCAAGATGAACAATCCTATATATCAAGCCACAGAGTACATGTGTGTCTTCAGTAGGGGCTGAAGGTATCAAGAAACCGAACAGTTCTAACCTGGACAGGTGAGCGGTTCTACAGACTGGGTGCAGCTACAGAAAAGTGCAACTGTAGCATCCAACTTTACCAGCAAAAATAATTATAAACAGGAAACGCTGGTATTTGAGTCCTATTAAATAATTTTAACCTCCTTATTTTATACTGAAATATTCATATGATTTACAATATTAGAAGTATATAACTCGTGATTAAAGCTCAAACATTATTGAGAAATCTAACTTAGCTAAGTGAATTAAGTTTAGATGATACGCCATATCGGTTGCTGAGCTGAGAGTCAACATTTTGTCCATCCAGTTCACCAAAATGAAGCCACACCAACGACTTCTTTGACATGGTGTCAATTAGTTTGGATCTGACTGAGTAAAAGTTCAGTTACTGGTAATTAAGTTAAACCAAACAGTCTACGTTGGGTTGGGCCGGTTCAAAGTTAAAAAAAAAGGTAGTCTGGTTCTCCCATCACCAAATATAGTGGCTTCATTCTGGAAGGCTATTGGATGTTCTATCCTTAGGAAAGTAGCATCAGTGACCATCTGACCAATGAGATGCTGAGTTGGCCATTTGGCTGGATGAGAGCATATCGACCAACTGATAAACCCAAAGACTACAGTCATGGCAATAATTCTGGTTTTCGATAAACAACCTTCTTTGACATTTTATAAACAAGATAAAGCAGAGTAATTATGTGACTGAAGTACGGTACTTCAGATAAAGCCAAGTGCTTCCAAAAACAATGCCGTGAGCAGATATTATCTTCATTTATCACTTAACATCCGACAAAAGGCAGTAAATGCCAAAAAACCTAACCGATGAGCCACCTCTCTCTCAGTGTTACGTGCTGGATAAGAATCTCATCACCTACTGTGCCTACAATGTGTGCACAGTCGTCAACATCACATCGCTGCCCTGATTCGGGACCACGACGGAAACATCCTCGTGCCATAGGCTGAGTCACAAAGGCCAGATTCACCTGCACCGAATTACTCTTGAAGCCCACGGCTACGTATCCCACCAGTGCAGGAAACACAGAGCATGTACACATCATGGTGGCATGGAGGCAAATAACCGGTGAATGGAGGCAACCTGTTCCCTCTCAAGATGCCGAGGTGAAGAGCTATCGTGGCTGAAAAGGAGCAAATCTGTGCGGTGAAGTTTCAACGTCTTGTGGGAAACATCTGCAGAAACGTGGAGGCTGTTAGCATATTGGTGGATTAGGGATAAGGTTTTGTGTATGTTGGTGCAATAAACGGACAAATACTTTATGTTGAATTGAACTGCGCAGATAAAAAAAAAAAAAAACACATGCTGAGCGACAATTACACACGTGGACAAAATTGTTGGTACCCCTCAGTTAAAGAAGGAAAAACCCACAATTCTCACTGAAATCACTTGAAACTCACAAAAGTAACAATAAATAAAAATTTATTGAAAATTAAATAATCAAAATCAGCCATCACTTTTGAATTGTTGATTAACATAATTATTTAAAAAAACAAACTAATGAAATAGGGCTGGACAAAAATGATGGTACCCATAACTTAATATTTTTTTGCACAACCTTTTGAGGCAATCACTGCAATTAAACGATTTCTGTATTTGTCAATGAGCGTTCTGCAGCTGTCAACAGGTATTTTGGCCCACTCCTCATGAGCAAACAGCTCCAGTTGTCTCAGGTTTGATGGGTGTCTTCTCCAAATGGCATGTTTCAGCTCCTTCCACATATGTTCAATGGGATTCAGATCTGGGCTCATAGAAGGCCACTTTAGAATAGTCCAACGCTTTTCTCTCAGCCATTCTTGGGTGTTTTTGGCTGTGTGTTTTGGATCGTTGTCCTGTTGGAAGACCCATGACCTGCGACTGAGACCAAGCTTTCTGACACTAGGCAGCACATTTCTCTCCAGAATGCCTTGATAGTCTTCAGATTTCATCGTACCTTGCACACTTTCAAGACACCCTGTGCCAGATGCAGCAAAGCAGCCCCAAAACATTACTGAGCCTCCTCCATGTTTCACCGTAGGGACAGTGTTCTTTTCTTCGTATGCTTGGTTTTTGAGTCTATGAACATAGAGTTGATGTGCCTTACCAAAAAGCTCCAGTTTGGTCTCATCTGTCCAAAGGACATTCTCCCAGAAGCTTTGTGGCTTGTCAACATGCATTTTTGCAAATTCCAGTCTCGCTTTTTTATGAGTTTTTTTCAGCAGTGGTGTCCTCCTTGGTCGTCTCCCATGAAGTCCACTTTGGCTCAAACGACGACGAATGGTGCGATCTGACACTGATGTACCTTGGCCTTGGAGTTCACCTTTAATTTCTTTGGAGGTTGCTCTGGGCTCTTTGGATACAATTCCAACGATCCGTCTCTTCAATTTGTCATCAATTTTCCTCTTGCGGCCACGTCCAGGGAGGTTGGCTACTGTCCCGTGGGTCTTGAACTTCTGAATAATATGAGCCACTGTTGTCACAGGAACTTCAAGCTGTTTGGAGATGGTCTTATAGCCTTTACCTTTAAGATGTTTGTCTATCATTTTTTTTCGGATGTCCTGGGACAATTCTCTCCTTCGCTTTCTGTTGTCCATGTTCAGTGTGGTACACACCTTTTCACCAAACAGCAGGGTGACTACTTGTCTCCCTTTAAATAGGCAGACTGACTGATTATGAGTTTGGAAACACCTGTGATGTCAATTAAATGACACACCTGAGTTAATCATGTCACTCTGGTCAAATAGTTTTCAATCTTTTATAGAGGTACCATCATTTTTGTCCAGGCCTGTTTCATTAGTTTGTTTTTTTAAATAATTATGTTAATCAACAATTCAAAAGTAATGGCTGTTTTTGATTATTTAATTTTCAATAAATTTTTATTTATTGTTACTTTTGTGAGTTTCAAGTGATTTCAGTGAGAATTGTGGGTTTTTCCTTCTTTAACTGAGGGGTACCAACAATTTTGTCCACGTGTGTAGGTGGTCCACTGCCTTAATGGCTTCTTTCACCCCCAGTCACCGCTGATTCACTTGGTATCAAAGAACCGGAAGCTACATGAACACTGAGTCAAACCACCAGAAACCACCCTGTCTCTCTTTCATTTGCCTCCTCACACACTCGGTTACAGTACCGCGGCATATACACAGGAAGGGGTCTCCGAGTTTGCAGCCAAGTGACAAAGAATTTACAGACGTGTTGGAAGCACTTGTAGATCTAAGTGTGCATGTGTGTGTGACAGAGTGTGTGCGAGAGAAAAGAAAGAAAGAAAAAAAAAGGTCTGACACTTGTCTATGAGTGCCTTATTAAAAAGGTGAGAAGTGAGTGCAGTGTCTGGAGGAGGGGGTTAATTGTGCTCTTAAAAGAGGACTTCAAAGGGAGGCTGGTGTCAGGGCTGAGGGGCATGGGAGCGAGAAAGGATGAAGAGGAAGAGGAGGAGGAGGGAAAATAAAAGATACTGTAACTGATGTTAGGGGTTTAGTGGAATAGATGAGAAAGGTAGTTTAGAGGTTATACAAATCATTTAGAGATGCCCTAAAGAGAAATTAAATCTACAATCCACTCAAGATTGTGTATTACTGCTCTTTGATATATTTTAAAATATCTTTCTAGAGGTCTTTTATCAAGGAATGCAGACAAGAACTAGAAGAAAAATTTGCAATGACATGAGGCAAAATGTAGTTTCACTGAGAAAAAAAGAAGGTATAAAAATGTGGAAAACAGTTATGGCACCTTTTTATATCTTCATGCTTCCACAGCAATAATCACATCACTTGTATGATACAAGGAAATCCAGTCCAATCGAGTCAAAGATACTGTTTGCTTTGGGAGAATATGAAATATGCTGTACTTTCTGTTTCCCCAACAACTATTCGATAGATTGACATTTGATACACCAGGAGATGAATGTTAAACTTCCTTTTAATTACATAATTATGTATTCTTAGTAAAAAAATAAAAAAAAATCAGCAGGAGAAAGTGAACCCTCCAAAAAATGTTTCCTTGTCTAAAAAAAATCCATAAATACAGCAAAAAAATTCTCAAATTTCTGAAAAGTTGCAAAACCTTCAGGAAGAAAATTCCAATGATTCCTTAAAAGTTTTGGTTAAAAGTTGTATTTTAAAAAAAATCCCCCAAATTTGGCAAGAAAATTCTTGCAAATATTTTCGAAAATGAGTAAAAACCTTCAAAAAAAATCCTAAAAATATCTCAAGTGATTACATATCAGTAAAACTTCTAATATTTTATTTAAGAACATTCACAAAAAAAATTAACCAAAATCCAGCGAAACTCTTAATGAAGTGTCTCCTGCTGGTACTTCCTGCTATCGTTTTATTGCCCATGACAAGATTTCACACAAATGTTTAACACGATAAAACGATTAAGTGGAGGAATTTTCCAAAATTTATCCAAAATGTCAAATTTAGAGCTGCAGCTATTGAATATTTCAGTGATGGAGTTGTCTATCGATTATTCTGGTGATTAATTGAATAATCGTCTGTCTCCATTTTGCATTCCGTTAGAGCAATAAAAGCGGACGTGAGTGTTCTGTGCAGCAGAAATAACCGTCCAGGCAGAACACAGGCAGACATTTGCGCTGCATCACATCTATATAGTATAATATATAGTGGATTAAACAAAGCCTTGAGGCAGAGAATGTTGAACCCAAGTGGTTCTTCACGAGATGGATTGTCTCAATATTCTGCATCGGAGACATTGTTTGTCCAGATGATGCGGCATTAAAACTTTGGTGGTCCTTCAGCACTGCAGCAGGGTTGACTGGACGGTACAATCAGTGGAAGACTTGTTGCTGAATAAATGACAATCAGCCATCAGACTGCTGTTAAAGAACTACCAGATCCACTGACCAATCTTTCAGCACCAGAACTCACTTGAACAGCTGCAGACAAGTCATGCGTGTGCACCAGACAAATGAAATAAACTATCTTCTGCTCACATCAATATTGAAGAGCGAGTAATATGAACTTTTCTTCTATTTGTTGTTGGTTGTTAACATTAACCAACTTTTCCTGTAGCTCTTTGACAGTAACTAATCCTCTCATGAGCTGTAAGTCCTCGTGCTCTCTGACCCCCTGATTGGTTGTGTTAGATGTTAGCTTAATGGAGCGTAGATGATTGGACATTATCATTGCTCTAATTAGACCTTCTGACTGGCAGCTGTAAAGCAGATGGTGGATTGGAGCTCTCAGACTAAACAGTCCACAGACAGAGGAGACAAATTCACATTCTCTGATATCGTTGCCATCGGCTGAAATCCTTGCATCTTTGAATGTCTAAACTTTCCAGTTACTGAGAAAAACAGCTGTGTTTTGCCTGACGGCTGTATACTGTATACAGCATTTCTGTCTATCCAACACATTTTGAACCGAACTTCATCTCGATCTCGGTCAGCCAAGAATATAACAGTAATTAGAGATACAGTCTTTTGCTATTATTAACAGTTTGCCCTTCCCAAGTACTTATTTATTCAGATGTTCTTGGTAAAACTTCCTCCTTCTTCAGTGATATTCTTATGTGATTATTTACTTTGCAGGTTAAAGGATCACATACAAAATGTAGCATTAGCTCCAAAAACGCTACACAATTACCAGCAGCACAGAAACCGTTTGCACCACCGTGACAACTTATGATTGCAATTATCTGATCTGACTACAATCATTTTGTAGAATTGTAACAATGTTTTCCATTCATCTGTATAGAAACAGTTGGATGAAATGAACAGGACAGTAATTTCAGTCATTGTGTATTTTTTTTTTTTTTACAGTTCAAGCCTCAGAAAACATGTTGTTTGACGACAAAGCAGGGTATGCTGCCTTCTTCTGCTATGTTGTAATGGCGCCAGCTGCTTCTCTTACGGTGCTTAATTCTTATATTGGACTAATTTCATTTTAACGAGCTTAAATCGACAATAACCTCATGGATTTAGTTGCTAAAATAACCACCACAGCACCGTTATGGGCGCATTTTGGTTTTAAGCAAAATGAAAATGGACTTATCTACAAAATGTCATGATTGCGACAGTCCAGTCATGAATCTGACAGACTTGGCAGATGTGATTTGTTGGATTTGCAACAAAAAGGTGGTGTCAAAGGTACTAAGGAACTAATAATCCACAAAAAAATAGAGGATAAAAATACCAGTAAAAAGCCAATCAAACTGTGAATCACAAATTATTTGTATGATCGATGTTCATCAATAAAAATATCCTAATTGTGACAGTCCAGAGGATCGTTACAGACTGTAAGCCACACTTCTTAATGAGCATTTTTACGTTTTATACTTAAACATTTGTCCACTAGAGGGAGAAACGAAAACAACCTGCAAAAACACAACCAACCTGAAAACAACAGATTGTACATAACAGATGGACATAGCGATATCATTTCATGGTTTGTGGACACTAGTTTGGCATGTGGCAGGTGATGGATCTGACTGGAGGAAACTAAACACAGTGATACAATAGAGATCTGTCAGTCACAAGCACACCCAGCTTTATTGTCCAACATCATGCTATATTCAGAGGCTTCAAATCAGCATTTGAAACCATTTACTTACAAGGAAAATGTTTACTGAGGCAGCAAATCAAGTAGGAAGTTGAGTCATTTTCTCAAAAACTTCTATACAATTTGACTTCTTTTGCAATCAGAGGAGTCGCCCCCTGCTGGCAGTTAGAAAGAATGCAGGTTTTAAAGGCACCTCCACGCTGGCTTTATCTTTCAGACCAGAACACTATGCATGTTTTTCATATACAGTGTTGGCTTAATACTTTGTAAAGTTGACATGTTAACATAAGATAATGCTTATGGAACAGCATTATCATCAGTTGGAGTTACGATTTTTGTCACCCAACAAATGTAAGAGTAACAACTATCACCTTTTACCTTCATGTCTACCAACCTCCACTTTGTTTACCAGCCAGTCATTAATTTTGTTTGTCTACTGTTTGGAAATGCAGTTTATATTTTAGATCTTTTTCACTGAAAAAAAGCTGTATAATGCATCTGTAAATGATGCTGATGAGAGCAGATAGAGTGAAACAAAACAGTAAAGCTGTGGGAGAGAAAACCAAAACAATTAGTTGTGTTGAAACTTTAGAATAATGATATTTCTCTGGTTCTTCCCCATTCGTAAATCCTTCCATAACAAATTTATATTCTAAAAGTATCATTTAAATGTTGTTTAAAATATGTTATACAAATAACACAACTTTCTACACTGCGGTATTGTTTGCATAGAAGTAAACAAAGGTAAATGCATTTTCCCCCGCTGGCATTCATTAAAAAAAACAGATGAATGGAAGAAGAAATTCTCTAAGTGCCTATTTGTGAAATCTTTCCACCTAAATTCCACTTCATCTTGATCCAGTAAAGGCAAAACCTTTGTTAAATTCATCATTGTTCACTAGGAGATACAGTGATATTCATCAAATCTAACAAATCTCATAAACTTTGGTTAGAAAATAGGAGCCTTTGTGTCCTTTTGTGGACCTGCTCAGCAGATTTTAATGGAATTGAAACCTAATAATGAACAAATCCTTTAAATCCCAACTGTTGAAACCACAAAAGCAATATGTATAAATATGCACAGTTACAAATTTATGGTTGAAAAAAAAACGTCTAATTTATGTCCACGAATAAATGTGAACCAGCTTGGGCTGTGCATAAACTGGAAACCCTGTGAGCAAGAAAATACAGGCTAAAATAACTCCAGGTGTTTAAACTGTCATGCTCTACAGAAAACGGCCCAAGCTGACAGGTGGAAGATCACATCGGGGAAGAAAATGATGTTAAAACGCAGAAAAGAGCTGACCTCATAAGAACTGTCCAAAAGTCTGGCATAAAATTTCCACAACAGGTTTTTAATCAGGTTTTTTTCCCCCAGTGATTCATAGACCATCCATGTTATTTCACCTGACACTGATTACTCTCCTCTTGGACAGATGGTTTTGCAGAAGTTGTGTTGAGAGATATTATCCAACCGCAGCACCAAAAAATGAAAACGAAAATATAATTTGTAGCTGAATCAACTTGGCCTGCAGCACTTGTGTCTTTTTCTGTCTTTGAGGACGTATTTCAGCGCTGTTTAAGCCATTTGTCTGGTGTAATGAGATGCTAGCAGGTACGCCATCAAATATCTGGAGACTTTCTTGGAGCATAAAACACATTATCAAGATAATTACTTGTTCAGATGAGTTCAAAATGTTCTCTATCTGCCATTTTCCTGACACCTGCATGTGGAGCGTTTCACCTCTTAATGGACGTTTTTTTCTAATCCTCCAGCTTTGAAAGTGAAGCGCTCCCCGTACTTACATGACATTATGATGCTGGCCTGTGAGGTGCTCCCTCCCAGCAGCCGTCTGACAATAATTACAATGATTCATTTAGTTTTACTATACAACAGACATCTCTCTTTGTGGTGTCTTGGCCTGGGGAGACTTTAACGTCACTAAGTGACTGGTCTTTAATTACAAGCACAAACAAACGACACCATGTACATGTGTTCTGGTTTACTGTAATGAGGGAGACACCAGCATGAAAACGATGTCATCGCACAAATGATTACTGCAACACACATATCAAATTCTAATTCTTATCCTCTCTACCTCCTTTTCTCCACTTTCTTGTAAAAACCAATCATCATTACTGTAAGTTTTGGAAACCCAATCTGCAGATACAGTATTGCTTTGATCCAGTGATATCGATGAGGCAATGAATATACGTGTACTTACAGTAATGAATTAGTTCTACAGTATCTTGCTCCTAGATTCACTTCAGAGCCTCACAGCAGTTCAGCCATGTGTTTCTGATCAGTTAAATTAATCACCGTTTATCTGGCTAAGGTTAATTTCTCACTGCGAGAAAAAACACACACCTAAAATCAGCTTTTCGTCCACATTGCGCTCTCTGTCTCTGTCACCTGCTGGAGCTCTGCTTGTCAAATGTTCCTTTGGAGAGAGGGCTTGAATTACAAACCAAACTTGGTCTGTGAGCTGCAGTCAGGTACCAGGCCAAGAGAGCCTGAGAGCGCCGTGCAAACACGCACAAGCTCTAAGTGGTGTTTTTGTTGCGCTGTATGTGCCTGTGTAAATCCTATTTCTGCTGTATGTCTATATGTATGTGTACGCCTGCCAGTGTGTGTTGGTGTGCGACCAGAAACACCAGGCGGTGTGAGTAATGTTTTAGCCTTTGGATGTCTCTCATATGAGGCGACGTCAGGGCCTGTTAGTAAATGATTAATCAGCAATGTTATTTGGGCTTATGCTGTCTGATAGCATTTTTCCTGGAAGCTCTGGAATTTGTCTTCACAGCTGGACTTTTACAAGATCTCGCCGCTCTGCAAGGGAGTGACAAACGGAGAAATGCAAAAGCGCTGCAGTGTTGCAACAGTTGAAAAACCTCTCGGACGGCAGGAACAGACCGATTAATAAACAATCAAAAACCGAAGACATCAGTTTAATCTCAGCTCTTAAACTCAAGACGGGAGGCTGAAAATCATTATTTATAATAAACTAATGATAAAGATCAGTGGAAGAAAGATAACTGACTAACAGTGAGAAGCTTGAAACACATGTAAGCAGTGAAAAATATGTGTCGAGTTTGACCCACTACGGAAAACTGCTATTTGCCACTCAGATAATGGATTAAGAACATTACTTGAAAAAGATCTTCAAGCATAAAGAATTTGTTTTAAAAATTATCTTCTGAGGGCTCTGACTGACAATGTTTACAACGGGTCAAATAAACTGTACTAACAATGACAAAGGACCGGAGTTCCTCTTAACCAAATCAAACTAAGGAATAATAATAAACTAAGCAATCTCAACTTACTTTTATTTGACCCTCTACTGCTGATGGTGGCACCAGATGTTGGCAGGACGGGAGGCTGGTAACAGCAGATCATCTGTGAATCTCAGTTGTCTCTAAATGAAGTCTGTCAAACAAGGACAAACAAGATTTTCAGCTCTTCATTATTGAGGCTAAGAAATTAAATCAACCTCTTCTTCTGCTCATCATTCTTGGGAAATCCAAATATCGAGATCCAGCTGTTTTGGCAAATTCTGGTATCAAGGGAAGATGCATCTGCACAGCTAGCTTGTAAACTTTAGGCTGTTAGTAGGTGTAGTGACTCATGACCAAGCAGAGAAACCCTGACGCTGATGTGCTTGACTTTTTATTGATTTATTATGTGACGATCAGCATACGTCTGTCTGTCTGTGAGCAGCATTACTCAAAGACGGACTAACAGATGTGGATGAAATTTTCAGGGAAGGTCAGAAATGACACAAGGACCACCTGATTAGATTTTGACAGTGATGCAGCCTATAGTTTGGATCCACGGCTTTATTAAAGATTTCTGTATCACTGCGAGATAGCAGCACAGTGTCACTGTAACCATGACAACAAGTGAACGCCACATCAGCTGCCTGTGGACGGTCACATGATTGATATCATACTTTAAATCCACCGCTGCGGACCACAAATGTTCATAAAATTGTCATTGTGAAAATTAATCAGTTTGAAGACATTTTAAAGTAATTTTGGAACCATTTTGGGATTTTTTAACCCTTCTCAGCCATCCTAGTCGATTAATTCATGTTGAACAGCTAAAGAGGATTTTTCGAGCAAGTTCTGGACAAATTTGAAATTTCTAGTCAATTTGCACATATTTCGGGTCATTATTGACAAATTTTGACCACATTTCGAGAACATAGTTACTTTATGAGATCAAATTTGAGTCATTTTGGATACATTTTTATTGTTTTTAGTCATTTTTGGAACCCTTCTAAGCTATTCTGGATGTTTAACTCATTTTGGACAGATTGTGAACAGCTAAAGAGGACCTTTTGACAAATTTTGAATAGTTTTGGACAAATGTAGAGATTTGCTTCTGCATGATTGTGAGAGCTTCACGGCGTCACTGTAACTATGACAACAAGTGAACACTACATCTGCTGCCTGCTGACGATCACATGATTGCGATCCTACTACAAATCGGCTGGGACTTATCCGTTGGAAATGATACAAGGAACAATTGATTACATTTTGGGGGTGTTTCTGAGTCCCATCAATTCATGCTGCCTGCTACATATTTAGGTCACGTGATTCGGCATCTGTACATAACGTAAGCATAAAGAACAAATGCTTGTGTTCAGCGCATGGTCATTCTATATTAAAGATTTCATCCATCAGAAGTAATACAAAGACTGAGCAGCCCTGGCAAAGTACTGCGCTCTCTGAGTGCTTTTCTCATTTAATATGGGCTTAAATGTAAATTATGACTCTGGTACATCACTGAGCCCTGATTTCTGGTTCGCCCAAAACATCCTGAACACACAAAAAAATGAAAAGCAGTTAAACAGTCTAACCCCATAGTTCTTTACTTCATTTCAAACAAATCTTAACTGCCTTTTATATTGACTGTAAAACCTGTTTTATAATACATGTATTTTCTGCGTCTGCCAGAAAAGCACAAATCCTGGCTTGAGGTTATCTTCTAATGTATCACAGTGATGATATATTTGTTGTGTTTGACCTCTCTCTCTCCCTTTTCTCCTCATCTTTCTTAGATAACAACTTCACCACTTGTCTTTATCTCCAAGACAAATTGTTGTCATGACATCATTCGACGTTTCATATGTCACAGCCCACCCACTCGTCTCAAAGCTCCCCTCTGAACACACACAGGCCTCAGAGCCGACATCCCTAAAAGCTTCAGCTCAGTGCTCACAATCCTTTACAGTGGTTCCTGAAGTATGGGAATATCAACAGAAAATTTAGAAGCTTTCAAAATGAGAGTGCGGATTGAGATACCTTCATAAGTTTGAATTTGAGCAGGGATGGGTGCAATATCTAAAAATGCCACTCAAGCAAAAGTGCTGTTTTATTTATAAAAAGACTAAAGTAAAAGTAAAATCAGTTGCCAACATAAGTAAAACTCAATGAGCAAAAGACGAAAGAAGAAAATAATACCAGCATGCAGATGGTTTTCCTCAGGCAGAAGAAAAGTGATGATATATACACCTGTACTTGTAGTCACTTGCAATGTGAAGTCACAATATCATCATCTCCTGATTAGATAATCAACAACACACCGGTACACAGAAGGACAGAATATTTTCATTTGGATTTCTCAATTGTGCTTAGAAATGAGCAATTCCATTAATATTATCCTTACTTTGTTGCTCCCCAGTGTCTCCAGACACATCATCAGACATCATTCCTACTAAAAATGCATCAAATCAGATTCATTCATTTAGAATAATTTATAACAGACACCCCAGGTGGCTCAACAGGCTGAGCGGGTGACCCATAAACAGAGGCTATAGTCCCCAACTCAGTAACCTGGGTTCGATTCCAGCTCACGGCCCTTTGCTGCAGATTTTCCCCACATTCTTCTTCTTACTATACTGTCTGCCTCTTGGCTAACTCTATCCATCCATCCATCCATCCATCCATTCTCTATACACCACTTTATCCTCACTAGGGTCGCGGGGGGTGCTGGAGTCTATCCCAGCTGACTCGGGTGAAGGCAGGGGACACCCTGGACAGGTCACCAGTCTGTCACAGGGCTACATATACAGACAGACAATCACACTCACATTCACACCTACGGGCACTTTAGAGTTATCAGTTAACCTCAGCATATTTTTGGACTGTGGGAGGAAGCCGGAGTACCCGGAGAAAACCCACGCATGCACAGAGAGAACATGCAGACTCCATGCAGAAAGATCCCAGGCCCACCCTGGGATTTGAACCGGGGCTCTTCTTGCTGCAAAGCGAAAGTGCTAACCACAACGGCACTGTGCAGCCCCCTAACTCTATCTATTAAAGCCAAAAAAATGTAAAATAATTTTTAACTCTTCATCACGTGTTGTCAATTAAATGCAGGTGTGTTTACTTCCTGACAATTACCTGAGAAAGACCATCTGTGGTTGAAGTATTATGTCCACGTAAAATTAAAGAAGCCTTTTATTGAGCATAATTTCATCTCTTTTTTATGAAAAAATTCTACATCAAAAGTACTGATGAAAAAGGTTACTCAGCTAAGCTTAAAGTAAATGAAAGTTACTACACACCTTTGGACCTGAGCTCATAACAGTAACTATGTAGATGGTTAGAACTCATGTATAAAGTATTTGTGCACTTTAACATATTTTAAGTCATTCCTGGGGCAAAAAAGCATCACCACTAGAAGAGAATTTGGTGTCCCTGGCACCCTTTATCCACCACCCAACATCAAGAAGACTCCTCTTGATTTCACGCTAGTGACTGGATATGCTGGATGTATGGGACAGACGTATATAACATCAGACGCACTGACAGATTTACCACCACGAGGATCACTGCATCTGCTGGGTTAACGGTGGAACAGATGTGTGCGTTGGGAGCTGGTGTTCTGAATTTTTCAAGAACTTAAGAAATTCAGAAGATTGTAACATTTTAGGAACAAGAAAAAAGATAAATGTGTGTGTGTGTGTTCGTGCATGAAAGCAAGAAAGTATTCTGAAGAAACAGATTTAACCAAAGAGAGCCTGACATGCAGGCTGAGTAGAAGACAGAATGTGGGTCACCCTGTCCTGCTAAATTAACCTCCTGGTCCCTACATGCTGAACTGACAGCAGCTTAGATGAATTTAATAGGCTCCACGCGGGCCAAACAAAACTGTTGTGCTATCATCCATTCAAATCAAAAAATTCTGAAGGAAACTTTGCAGCTGTCTTCAAATGTACCCTTGCATTTTCTAAAATCAGGACAACTAAAAAGAAAACTGCTGGATAAACAGAAGTGGAAGAACATAAAAACATCATATTATTATTATTATAAGGGGAGAAGCTGCATCCCTTCTCAAAATGTGCATTTGATCAACAAGTCTACTTTGAGTCTAATATCGACTGCAACAACTCGGCTACTGAGGCACAGCTCATTTATATCGCCCACTAATCACAGGACTGTCAGCTCTTTATGTCCCCATGTTACAGATTCTTTGAGGACAATGAATCCTGCTTGTTAGCACATTTTAGAGCAGCTCTATTGCTATGGGGGCGGGTGTGAATTAATGCAGAAGAAGCAAAGTGTAAATAGATTCATCCATTAAGATATAAAAGCACAAAAAATGCAGTTCATTTTTCAAGTGATTAGACTCATGATTCTCACATAAACAACAGCAAAGAAACAATGCGCTACTATAGAAACTGAGCACGAACACTGCTGCATTATATAACTTATGAACATAAACTATGGCGTGAGGCAGCAACCTTTATGAGGATATGGAACAGCTGTGTTCAGAGCTCGTTGGACAGAAGAGGTTTAAGAATCAGAACCAAGTATGTCATGTTCTGCGATTTACTTTCTGCTGCAAGATTTCTCAAAGACTTCAAACCCACAATTTACAGCCAGTGCAGCTGACCAGAATGTGAAGAAGGTACAAGAGATTTCCTCCATCATGAGACTGTTAAAAAAAATGTGCACCTCAGGGTAGAACTTTTTCTAGACAGAAACATCTTAAATGATAAAAAATGAAGTGGAGAGATGCTTCATTTGTAACCAGGCTTTAGAATGTCACTCACAAGCATGTTCTGACCTGTCAGCAGGACAAAATCATTTGCTGTGACCACAGACTGTATAATAAAGATGGACGTGGTTCCAAAAATGAAACCCACCTGGAAGTGTCAAAAACTTGCAATATCACACCGTCCGCCATGGGCTGGCTCCAAAAAGCTCCACAGACTCCAATTTGACACAGAAAAAGCTAAAATTGGATAGACTGCTTTTCTATGGCTCAGGATTTATTTTCTTGTTAGTTTTTATGGTCAAAACCAGACATCAGGTGGCCGATCTGAAAATAGGCAGCACAGCTTTTTTTTTTTTTTTTTTTACAAATTACTGACGCAAATTTGCTTTCCGGCAAATTAGATTATTGCATATTTTGTGTGCATGTTAACGTTCTCTGCTCTAGAACAGACAGACTGTTCTGCTTTAACCTGCCTCCATGAATGCCTGATTTACCAATGTCACACTTGGGTTCACCGCAAACCTTCAAAGCACCCGACTTTGAAACGAGTTTGTAGACAGAGAAACAGAGTTTATTCTGAAAGTGTTAAAACACATTGACGACGTTAAGGAACTGTTCTGGCTAAAACATGTGTTAAGCTAGTGAATTCACTCAGCAGTGCTGTTGTCGATCATCTCTGAGAGGTGGAAGACGTCTGCGAAGTCGGTGAAGGATGGAGTTTCAGCGGACCGTTATTCAGGTCCCTCCTGTTGAGTCAGCGGATGTCTTGTCTCGGTGCAGTGGACCAGTCAATGTCAGATCCGAGATTAAATCCATAACCAGACGCGATATAATGAGGTTTCAAACCAGCAACCCACTGGGAGAGGGCACTGTAATCCCCAGCAGTGAAGGCTTGAGTAGTAATCGGATCACGTGTGTTTGTTTTAGGCTCAGTGGGAAAACGACTGAGGGCTCCAATAATGTTATTTCTCAGATTACTTTGTTGCCTTTCGACAAGAAAACAGCATCTATCAACGTTCACTATTCATCTGTCAAACACGTAAAAGACAAGGAGCTTTTAAAATCCATAAATATGGCAAAATGATGTCTGATACGGTTGAAAGAATTATTGTTACTATTTATATCATATCAGTTTTTAAAACAATTATGTAGATAAAGCGGGGGATCATTAATTGAGAACAAAAAGTTTTCAGGGATAGAATATTCCTGCTGTATGTGTCTGCATGTTTCTTTCTACAGGTCAGCAGGTTACAGTTTGAGAGATGGGAAGCTCAGACTCTTCAGGTAATGGTAGCTGTAAAAAATGTGGATAAATAATAATAATTTGTCATCTTTAATCACAAGTATCAGTCAGGTTTACAAGTCTGGGTGCTGCAGTGCAACTTAACACAAACTCAGAATGACTGTTATGTCACATACTCTATTTTTATGATTGTTATTGTTATTTTAAGCAGTCGAGGTGACATCACTGTTTGATCAATGACATCAGCGTCTCCACCTGCTTCATCAGCGACAATCACATCTAAAACAATACAAGAAATCTATCCAGTAACTGCTGTGACTGGAGTCTACAAAGCAGAGTATTTCTGTATTAAATTAATATAAAACTAACTAAACCAAACAATTGCTCGTGTTAGCGCTCATACACAAAAACTAGAGTTTATGGAATTATAGAAACAGCAAGATTAAGATAGATTTTGAAACTTTACAGGTGAAAAAAAACACCTTCTCTCTTCAGGTCTCTCTTGAAAGCCGCAGAAACACTTAAGTGTCCACTTCTTACGTTCTGCTGCAGGAGTATGTGCATTACAACGATCTCATGTCTAAAAACACAGAAGTCGGCGACTCTAAATGTCCTTTCAAAGCCAAAATAGACAGCCTTCTTCTCTGTATCTACGGTATAGTTGCAAAGGCAGCATGTGAAGCAGATCATGTAGGCTTCCCTCTACCCAGCAACTCTTTCTAGCTCTTCTGGGGAGATCCCAAAAAGTGTTCCCAGACCAGATCAGGTAAGCAATACCTCCAGTGAGTTCTGGGTTTACCCCGGTGTCTCCTAAATGTTGGACGTGTGCAGAAAACTTCAAGAAGGCACCCAGGAGGCATCCCGGTCTGATGTCTGGACCACCTCAGCTCGCTCCAGAGAAACATCGGCTCTACGTTGAGCTCCTCACACTGTTGAGAGCTGAACCTAAACACCCAACAGGAGAAACCTTTGCTTTTGCTCCCTAACTGGTGTTAATGGACATAGATAAGGGCTGAAACGTAGATCGTAGATCACAAGTTTTGCCTTCTGGCTCAGCTTCCTCTTCACTCCAGCAGCTTGGAATGTCTGCATTACTTCTGATGCTGCACTTTGTTTTCCTATCATTCATGAACAAGACCCCGAGATATGTAAATTCATCCACTTGGGGCAGTATCTCATCTACAACCCAGAGTGAGCAACCCACTGATTTCCAGCAGAGAAAACAGGAATATAGAGTAACATAAAGCAAATAGCATCAAATGACAAGACACCGTGATGAAACAGGAGGCAGATAAAGACGTCAAAGACTAAAATGAATGTCATTATCTGGCACATTTAGCTGTGTGACATGATGTAGACTTAGCTGGATCTGCTACTGACAGTAGGTTGTTTGCGATTCTTCTGTTTTCTCTAAGTAGGCAGACAGCACGTAGGACTGAATTTTTACAGTACTGACAGATATTTCTTTTCCTTTTATTACCAGATTTATCGATTGTTATCAGGCTGTAAGGATACTTTCAACAGATATGAAAAAAAATGCTTCTGGAACACATTTCATACTTTCAGGCTTTAATAAAAAAAAATCCAATAATGTCAGCTTTCATGCATTCCCCATCCTGCCCTCTGTAAGTGTTTCCCACCAGTCCACGGCTCTCTTGTATGTTTGCAGGAAAAACTGCCTTCCCCCGAGGCCTGCTGTAAGTGTGAAAATGCAAAGTCTCTCGGCAGCAGAATTACAAGTGTTCCTGTTGAGTCAGCTGAGCCGCTGGAAAATTACACAACGGTTGCTGTACGAAATGAAGGAAACCACTTCAGCGGAGTTTGTTGTTTGTAATGGCAGCAGGTGGTTACTGATGACAGGCGTTAACTTTGTAGCCTGATCAGCTGTTTCAGTCACTCAGGTCACAAGGCTAAAGAAGATGTGAAGCTAATGCCACTTTGTCTTCTTTTTGCAACCTGTTACAGTTGCACCCGCTCATTGTCAAATTTTTTTAACTTCCTTTATTTCTCCACACTTGTCTGAATTATTGCTGGATTTTGAGCTTCTCGGGAGACTTTTACCACCAAGTTATTAATTCTTTCATTTAATGGCGCAGCTGTTTCCAGATGTAACAGGCCAGATTAACCCACTGGCCAAAGAATATCCCGGGGTATACTTTGGCCCACACCAGTTTATACCTATTGACACATAAAGATTAAGCACATTAAACTCTTAATTGTTAAGTTATTTAGAGTTTTTCTTTACAAAGAGGTGTGTTCAGCAACAAATGAAAGACAATACAAAGAGATTTTATATTGAATTGTGTTGAAACAATTGAAAGCAACAGCAGCCAATGTGGATGCTCTTTCATAATGCTTTGCTTAAATTTTCCTTGGTTTTCAATTCAGTCTTTCCTTTGATTTGAACTTTTTTTTAAATGTAATTGGCTCAGGGACATTCTAGCTCTGTTATTTCATAATGACTTGCTTGCTGAGCATACTTCTTTGTCAAAAAAACTCTAAACTACAAGTTTTACCAAACTTGGACCGCCTGGCGACAAAGATGACCCCTGTGACCTTGAAAATGAGGTCACGGTCACCAAATGCGAACTTGACCTGTGTCTTATTATGGTACACCTGTGTACCAAATATGGTGAGGCTACATCAATATTTTATCGAGTCATCGCGCGGAAACCAAATCGTTACAGACAAACAAGCAAGCTAGCAAGCAAGACCATGCAGCTCAAAACAATACCTTCCGGAAAACGCAGTTTTGCCGGGCAGTAATAACGTAACAATTAAGAGCTCAACATGCTTTATCTTTACTTGCCTACAGGCTATACTTTGGCCTAGTCCAAAGTTTAGCCCCAGGTATACTTTGGCTGGGGGATTAATGTGCCCTGCTACACCGGCTTGCATTGTCTACACCAGGGATCAGCTGATTTTATTGATGCTGAAAAGAGCTGAGTTAAGACAACAGAGACTGATGGAGAAAAAGAGATAGAAGCCGAATCTACCTTCTATCATCACAGGCGATTCAAGGTCACTGGACAACAAGATGAATAAACTTATGACTGTAGTGAGGAATCAAGGCGTCTTCTATGACTCAAAAGGTATGACAAGAAAAAATACCACAGATCCCACCATTACCACCAATGGCTTTAAGACACTTCAAGGTACAAGAGTGGAAAGAAAAGAGGCAACGGCCGCTTTGATTTAAGTCTCTCTCCGGTTGTTCATTTAACTGCTAGAAATTCACATTCCTTAAAATGGCTCTACATTGTTGGTTCCTCTAGAATGCACAGATCTAAGAACTCCCCGCTACACAACACTAACCTGCAATATTCAAGTAACTCAACAATATACAAGGTTTGTCAAAGAGAATGAACCGATTTCATTACACAATATTTTAATAAGGAAAAGCAATGGAAAACTCCAGCCAAGCCACAAGTATTCTACTCACAATCAGCTTTTATTTGATGTTTAAAGTCATTGAATGACATCGAATAACAACAGCGATCAACTCAGTGGATGGTGATGTGCTGATACGTGTCTGGGAGGAATTCTCTGATCGCGCTGATGTTGTCCGTGCTGCAGGTGGTGGCCACATTGAACACTTGTAAGACAGGAAATGAGAGCTGATTGTGAGTAGAATACTTGTGACTTGGCTGGAGTTTTCTATTGCTTTTCCTTATTAAAATATTGTGTAATGAAATTGGTTCATTTTTTTTTTAAATAACCCTGTGTATCTTTGAGTCACAAACTGATACTGAAGAAGAATAATAGGTAAAGCCCAACTACACAAGTTTGTTGCACGTGAAAGAAAATTGAAGGTGGGTTTTTGTAGTAGTCACTGATAAACTGCTATTTCAAGGTGGAAATGCTCAGCCAGGGCAGCGTGTGTCACTCATAATGTGCCTTGTAGCATATTTTTTTTTAAAAACACCACATGGACACACAGACAAGGTAAAAAAAATTTAACTTCAACAACCCTGGAAACATTACCTTCCAGGAATGTTTCTGCAGCACACACATTTAACTCTTAGTCATGGGAGCTACATCCCAGTAAGTTCTTTCCAGATTCACTGTTGTTTACGTCCCTCTCTTGGCTAACTGCTTGTGATGTCATCGACTCTTTGCACCCCAGAGTTTTCCATCATTTCTTGTATTCTTGTATAATTTTAAAACCTCCACAATCCCGAGTATCTGTTACAGAGCAAAAGATCAATACAGTATTTTTCTGATTCTGATTAGCCCACTGATGATATGCCTTACTTAGAGCAGATGCTTGACAGATCACATCAAAGATACAGAACTAACTGCATCCAGTCTGCGGTGGTTTATCGTTATCCTGCCACATCTTAACAGAATGTGTTGAGCTGATGTAGGAGACCGAGAAAACAGGACGGAATTTCTTCATTAACTGTATGAGAACGCTTTTAAATTATCCAGGATACAGTCTGTATTGACAGAAGAGTTACCACAAACAACACACAGCTCGGGACACAAGTAAGATTTAAACTAAAATAAATTGGCATAATGTTTTGCCATTATTATTAACAACTGGCTTAATTTGTCAGATTAGTTGTAGTTTCAGATGAACGCTCTTGTCTGTAAAAATGTTGAAAGGTTGTGGGCTGTTTCAAAAGTACTTTTAACTTAAGGTGTGTCCACTGCTACAGAAATTTGACTTTCATTGACAATAGGAAAAACGGCTGCAGATTATTGAATAAAAAAACTAACACAAATACATTCCAGGTACTTATTTATGATTGAAATGTCTGCTGTTGGTCCGTAGTGGAGTCCAAGTACAAAGAACAAAGCAACGACCGAGAAAATAACCTGAACCTGATAACCTGACAAGTTATATAATAGGTAGTGTGCTCCATTAGCTCCAACAAGGATTTCCGTATGTAATTTTCTTGCTATAAAATAGCTTGAGGCGAGAGGTAACACACACACGAAGCTCGACAACGCCGCCGTCTTTCTCTCTCGATGTTGCCTCATCACTCATCAGCGTCCCAGACAGGACCGACAAATAAAACCACTACACAAACAAGTGGAACACGACATGTTTGTTTGTTGTGCATAAAGGTCACGACCGGCACCGCGGTGATTCCTGCTAATCCTCTTCTGCTCTAGTCATCATTAATCATCTCTTTGGGAAACATGTGGACTCAGTTGGGTCTGCATCCAAAACATCAAAGATCTCTGTGTGTTGTTGCCTCCATATGAGGGAGTTGGCCTCGGCAGCACTTTTTTTTTTACACTCTGTGAAAGCGTATTGCAGACTCGGTGTTTATGTGAGAGAGACAGACAGGGAGGCAGTCGGTCCACTCTGTAATGTCACTTATGCTTTGTTGCCTCCATATGAGTTCCTTGGCCAAAGTTGACACGTACTAATGGTGATGACGGAGAATTCAATATGCCAGTTGTGCTGGCCGCCATATGCAAAGCCCCTTTGATATTCACACACAGATGCCAGAGCTGTCACTGTCATATCTGTAATAGAGCCTCCAGATCTGAAACTGATTAATGTATACGTACAGGATTATTAAAAGAATACTCTCACACCACCTCCTTGCTGTCACTCTGGGTCTCAATACATCTGAATGAATCGAACTTGATTTCAGATGTCTGTGTGAGGCAGGAAGCTACAGACAGCTACGTCTGAACCCTCGTGTCGCCTAAATATCCTGAACACTTCCCTTGTCTTATAGGTCAAAAACGACACAGATCAGATCAGGATCCAAATGCTCTTCTTCAGGTTCCTCAAGAATACTACAGTAGAATTCTTAACACTCCGACGTTGGCAGACTAAGTCTTGGTGGACAGCCACATAAACACTGAAGAAAACAGTGGTGGTGCTGGTGTGCTCCTGACACACATTATTCTGCACCACCACTTTTTATTTTTTCTTTCTCTTATAGCTGCTAGCATGGTGTCACACAGTCTTGTGACTCATGACGGCTACTGCTTGGAAGTGCTGCACATGTGCAACAGCAACAGTCCTACAAATTTTCGGTCACACCTCAAACATGTCCACCTAGTCCCAAGCGCATTTATAAATTTATAAAAATAAGTCAGGATTATAAATAATAAATCGTAAAAGGGCAAAAAAGAATTCAAATAACAGCGATGACCTGTGTGAAGTAAACAGTGTATCGGTTATATAGCTATAGTTTTTATTTTCTAGTGTGTTTTTGATATTTTAGACAATAATATGGCTCAATAGCACGGAGGAAACAGCTACATTAAATTTGGGACTTACATTATGTGTTATGTGTAAGATGGCTTAATTCTTGCTTTTATCCTTTTCATTAGGTTGAAAAGTCTCTTCATTTGTATCTTAGAGATCAACAGTATGAAATATTTGTATTTTGTATTACCAGTTGTATGTTCTGAGATAAGCTCCAACCCTGAAAAAATGAATCAACATATTTTCAGTTAAAAAAAAAGAAGCTTTCTGGTGTCCAGGTAGCTCAACAGGTTGAGTGGGCGACCCATAAAAATGGGCTATAGTCCCCAACACAGCAGCCTGAGTTTGAATCCAGCTCACAGTCCTTTGCTGCAAGTCTTCTCCCTACTTTCCTGTCTTCCTCTCTACACTAACGTGTCAAAAAAGGCCAAAAAATATTTAAAAAAAAAAAAAAAGCTTTTTCCCCCTCTTTTCTAACTTAGTGACCATCATTGGATCCTCCAGATTTTATTTTGCTGCCCTCTGTGGGGTCCTAAGCCTCATGGAGCTCAGTGGGATTCACCCTCAGTCAGAACATGTGAGGAACAACAGTGGCGGGAATCCATGAGTCAAGACATCAGCAGCTAAACAAGGGGAAGCCCAGCCTCACTGTCCTCATTACGAGCACCAGACCGTTGATGAAGTGTGATGACTCCTTTTATGTGAGACCAAGTCTCATGTCTAATGACCCTATCATTACTGGAGGGTGTAAACAGGAGAAAACACTACATACAGACATGGGATTAGTCCTGGAGTAAGTGTTTGTTGTGGTTTTACAAACCACAGGTTCATATGTGTGTTTTCTGTGTCTGTGCAAGTGTTTGCCATCTCTGGTAGCTGTAGGCCTCAGCATGGAATCAAAGTGACTCAGAGCGCATGATCGCAGGTGTTCGCGTCTGCCCTGTAAAAACTTGCAAGACTCTAATTACAGACAAATGACGACTAATGTCATCAATTAGGCATTACAAACAAATTCAGACTGAGGAAGGATACAGTACAGGTGTTTATGTAAATGTCACAACACATCACTTGTCTACAAAAGCAACAGAAATTTTGACTGCGGAGTTTATTGTAGATGACCATCACCCACTATGCTTCATTCACAGTGTAACAGAAGTTCAATGACCAGCGTTACAAACCTGAAGGTTGTTGGTTATACAGTGAAACTTTAAACTGCTGCTTACCATAGTAATTTTATGAAAGTTAAGAAGTTTTACTCCAATGAAAACCGTGTTACCTTTTTTAACATGTCTAATTGATGTTTTTTGCAAGCTAGAAGACGCATGACTAAAAGAAGCAGTCGATGCCATTATAGAGCATTTCTGTCTTGAAACTGCGCAAAAAATGACAGTCTCAAAAACACAGATTCAGACTTTTAGGGTTTCTTCCGTAACAAACTTTAGCAACCAAACTTGTCAACTTGGAGTGTGGAACTTTCTGTATCATTTGTTCTTCTTCAGAATCAGTTTCAGGTTCGAACATGCATGGCTAAATTACTTCAATATGACTACTTTCCACTGTTAGGAGCAGCGCGGCTTTACTGTGTTTGAACAGAGTTGTAGGTGAGCTGGTGTACACGAGCTGCAGCGAGTGGCAGAGTGGTGAGTGAAGAAAGAGGCAGGGACTTCATGGAGGAGGAAAAATTTCAAACTACAGGGGGTACTTGACTTACAGAGTTCTGTTCCTACGGCCCGATGTAAGTTGATTTTGGTCGCAAGTCGGAACTCCGGTGAAATGTAAACAAAGCACCCGATTAGCACCCGGTCGATATTAGTCAGTGTTTCGCCCTGTTTTGAGCGTTTTATTATATCTAATTTCACTTTAATGGAGATGGCTTTCCTTCTCCTCAAAGCATCAGAAGAGTCCGAGTTAAGCTGGGGAGCCATAATGAAGAGCAAAAATTTAGCGAATGTAGCACAATCCAAGATGGCGTACAACCGGAGAATGTAAACAAAGTTGTCTTATAGCACCACGTGATGACGTATTTGTCCGCTCTGCTCACCAACTAGTTCTGACGTAATGCCGAAACGCTGTAAGTCGAGGACGTCATAAACCTAGGACCCCCATATCTAACTTTGAGACACAAGGTTACTTTTTAGGGTAGAGGGACTTCAATACATCTGAGAGGTTTCAAAAAACAGTCCCTGTAATTTGTAACTTTTTCATTTTAATTCTGACAAGACTGGGAGAGACTTTGAGTCACTGCAACAGCCCACCACTAAACTACCACTTTTACCCAACAATCTGAACAAAACATTAATGTGTAGGTTCTACTTATTAGAACTGCACAATACATCGTTTCCACATCGGTATTGTGATGTGCAAAACAAGCATGATTAAACCTTTATTGCTCATACAAAAAGAGAACTTGCATGGTTCTGAGTTTCCGTGGTGAATCTACAAGAGAAGTTCATCTGACAGAATGTAATTTAATTTCCAGAGAAAACATGACAGAAGTTTTTTTTCTTTTGGGGGGAGTTTGTTGACATGCAGTCTCCATATGTGTAGAGCAAAATGAGCAAGGAACAGGACAGAAATACCAAAAACAAAGATGTGGCTGCAAAAAGAAATGCAATAGCAGCTGTATGGAAAAATTTCAAAGACAGCGGGGATGATCTTGACCAAACCAGGCGCTCTGTCGGCAGCATCTTGCAATCATTAGCGCAACACAAGTACAACTAATTTGTTTGACTATTTAAATCAGCACCACAAAGCTCGGCATGACGAGTACAAAGCCAGATCTGTAAGCCAGTTAAAGCCAAAAGCTATTTCAACTGTCTTTGACAAATGAAAAAGGCTTCAAAATACTTTTTGAGCTTTTTTAAATGCATTTTTTATTATCTATGATGATACATTCCCCTAAAAAAAATCCCCCCAATCATTCTGGAATGATAAATTCTCTCTAAATAGAGCTATTCAAATTCCACCAGTTTTTCATACTGCAACATATAATCACAGGAGAACAACATAATGCAATGTCTGTTTTTTGTGGGTTTTTTATAGCCAATCAGAATATTTCATAACTTCCAATACAATAATTACAATTATGACTGACTTTTGATTTCATGAATGCAATTTGGATCTGTATGAGCAACATGAAACAGGCCATTAAACAATAAAATAAACTTTTTTGTAAAACTGACATTTGCGCCTTATTAGGTGATAAGCTTCCTAATGCAGCTGATGTAGTGGTAGGAATATTTCAGTATGTAGGTCCTCCCAGCAGATGGTAACAACGTTCTACTGCAGGCAAGGCAATATTTAAAACTTTTATTAATCAAATTTAAGACATTTTTAAAGACCTGCATATATCCTACATCCTGCAGTACAGTTCTCGCAAACCTCACATATATGAACATGAAGTCTCTGCATCTAAAATAACACGGAGCATGTTTTTAAAGCCCCGCTCTAATCATAGAGAAAACTGTTAAAAAAAAGATCCTTCTTGATCTCTAAAGCAGGGTGCCGCTACTGAGGCAAGTGCTTAACAGGTTATGTCAAGTGCTTCAAAGTGCTTTCAAAACATTTTCAGCTTCACAATTTTTTGTTCTCATCTTCCCTGCTAAAGGTATGTCTTCCCCTCTGTATGAACTCTTTTTGCTTTGGTTTGTTTGCGTGTCTAGACAGAATGCGTTTTGCTTTGAATTGGCCTTCTATTGTCTACCTGTGTACCTGTGGACGGCTGCATGGCTTCACCACATCACAGGGCTTTGTCTGCCTCAGTTTGTTCTCTCATCAGAGACCAGACAGCGGCCTTTCAACTGCAGTCGCTGCCTCTATCTACACACTAATGTGTTGTGTGGGGGAGGTGGGATGTCTCCACCTGCCATACGTACATACACCGATCTGGCAGAACATTGTGACCAGCTGCCTAATATTGTGTTGGTCTCCTTTATGCTGCCAAATGGTTGCAGTGGATTCTGTGGGTCCTGTGGATTGTAGGGTGGGACCTACTGAGATCAGGGTTATCCTGGACATCCCACAGATGCTCAGTAAGATTGGGATCTGGGGAGTGTGGAACCCGGGTGAACAGCTTAGCTCTGTCATGTTCCCCGGGCCACTGCTGGGCAGTTTTTGTCATGTGTCCGGGTGCATTGTACTGCTAAAGGTGGCAACTCGCATCAATGACTGCTGTTGTTATGGGCGGTGGAAGGGTTATTTGACCTGAATGGCAGGACTCGAGGTTTCCCAGAACAACATTTCATTTTATTCAGGATACAGAGGTTGAACCTCCGAAAGCGGTTCTCAAGATAGTTGAGTCGGTCCAGGAGAGATTGGTTTTGGCTGTGAAGGGTTCTGATAGTGGACAGGTAGACGTTCAAAGTTGTCATTGGCTACAGACTACATGGAGGTAGGGCGCTTCTGAAAAGAGTTCAGTGCCGTCTGTGGTGAGTCCGGTGAGGCCTGCAGTGGCTTTACATATTCCTGTATCAGAAAAGAAGCAGTCTCCCGAACAGAAGATTTCTGCTTTTCAAATTCTGTGGTTAGCTGATCCACAGTGATGGGCACAGAGGTTGTGTTACTTCTGGGTGTAGTTGAGGTCGTTAGCTGAGGGTTGCTAGCTGCGAATGAAGCTAACCTCCCCGCTGCACATGTAGCTGGGGCTGGAGTGTTACTAACTTGTTCACCATTCTTGGAGTTGCTCATTTTGTGGAAAAATCTCTGCAATGTACCTGACTGGAGCTTTTATAGTAAGGATTAACTGTAAAGGCGGAGTATAAAATAAAACTTGCATAAAGTTAACTCAGAGCCCTCTCACACGCATCCTACTCCTACATTGCAACTGGAAGTCCCTCCAGAACATTTCATTATAACAAGATGATCGATGTTGTTCACTTCACCTGTCAGTGGTCATAATGTTGTGTCTGATCGGTGTCCATGTAGAGGATAAAGCTACAGACACACCGGTCACCTGCTGACTGAGCATGTGCAGAGAGGTTAGGAAAAGCAGAGAGGGGGAGTTGTTGGTGGCACATTTAAACCTGACACCTGAAATCCTATCTCAGCGCACGGAACAAGGCGGGTGTCTGGTTCCAACTATGGCCAAAGTAATGGACCAGAGTGGTGGCGGTGTGTCGGGGCCTGGTGTGGGAGGTTACAAAATCCTGTGTAACATTAGGAAGGAGCTGATGAACTTCCCATGTCTCACTCTTTCCTCTGACGTCTAACCTTCATCTGACCTTTATACAAAGCTGTGTGCGTGCACAACCAAGTCCATGCGTGTGTGTTTATGCGTCACCAAGTGTGCATTTGTGGAAGTGTCAAGGTCAAGAAAGCACTGAAAGCTTTCTTTAAAGTGAAACAAGGTGCTACACTGTGTTCTCTAAACCAGGAGAGTCTTTGAAGAGTCTGGGAGCATTTTTGCCAAATAACCCTCAATCGCCTGTTGACACACTCACACACCTGGCCTCCATTTTACCTCCCGCCTGATGCAATCCTGCACACCACTGCAGTCACTCAGATGTGTCCCCTATGGAGGGTTTCTCTGGATGTTTGGAGACAGAAACGTTTCAGGCAGAAAGGACAGTTTGGATGTGTGTTCTGGTGCTTTGAGTCAAATGCTAATATCAGGATGTTGACATGCTCCAGTTAGGGTCAAATCCATACTGGTCTATTCTCCAATCCTCAGATCCTAAACTGTTAAATTATCATTACTTTTGTAGCTTTAACCTGAATGTCTGTGGTCTAGAGTTTTTACCAGTTTACTACAGTGCAACTGCTGGAACATTTTACTCTACACTGATCACTTTCAGGTGCATTAGAGCTTTGTTAAGTTAGTTCTATCCATGCAACACACTGCAGGATACTTTTACCTTTAAGAAGTTGTAGGAATAAGAATAGTTTACCCAACTGATTCGACCTCATCGCCCCACTAAATGGCTGCTATCACTGCACATCATTCCCACACATAAATAACCCTGTCTCTCAAAAATGTTATTGTTCAAAAGGAATCTACTTTTGTTTGTTTATATCACAAATGTGTTTCTATTCAGCATATCTTTGCTAATTGTTGCTTTACTGCCGCTCTTCTACAGTGAAACAACCATTTACTACTAGTGAGGGAACTGTCATCTTGGTAAGCCTGAAAATGGACAACAAGCTTAAAAAATGTTGTAAAAATGTGGTAATTTAACTCAAACCATGTTTTTGTACTAAACCTAACAATTCCTTTTCATTCCTAAACTTAACCAAGATTCGAACGAGCAGCTATTGCAAAATTGTCAACCAATGCAAGATATTTTCCCAAACCCAAAGTTTTTAGTGCAAGAGAAACACAACTTAAGTCCAACAAGTATGGGCCCACATAGGACATGAAAACCCACTTACTGTACCTATAAAAAGCATGCACACTATTGCTTTTCAACGTTGAATCATGGCCAATTTAATTTTGGTTTTATGGCAAGAAAAGCCGGGGGAGTCACAGGTGTCTGGGTTGCCCTCCTTCCTCTTTCAAACTGCAGGAGTTACTTCTACATTGCAGGTTAGAGAATATTTTTTCAAAATAAAACTACATTTCTTTTAAAATGCAAATGAGGCAGTAGTTCAGTTGGGTAGGAATGTAAGCTTTGGTAGACCAGGTTGAACACACATTTGTCAAATGTCTGGGGCTTACCAAAACTATTACATTTCAGCCTAAGGGTGGCATCATGTTTGAATCTAACATGTAGTAGGGTATAAAACTGAGGGATTTTTGAAGTCCATGGCATATATCTAGCATACATTTTTATTAAAAGTTAAAAAAAAACTAATGTTTTTATGTTCACTATAATCATGTCTTTACAAATTCCATAGTTATTTATTATGGAAACAATCACTTATTAATTAAAAAAATGACTGAATATCACTAAAATGTCAACTAAATAATCATCCGAATTTAATGACAACCTCCTTCTAAATAGCTAAACAATAATAAAATGAGCTTGTTCAAAAATTGACATATTTCTTTTTTTTGGCAGTATATCGACTTTTATATGGAAAATAACAAATTGTATCTGTGTCTGAGAAATCACTTTCAACTAAGTTCCCCATTACAAAAACACCTCTCAAGGAAATGTGTTAATTACCGATCACATGACCTGCTCCACATGATGTCATTTCCTCCTGAAGAAACGACTGGAAGACTCCAAGGCTTTCTGAGTTATTTAATATAAAGTAGTGTCGATTTATGGCATGTCAACAGGTTTACTACAATATCTTTAGAAATGACTTTTAATTTCAATTTTACTCAGTTGTATATATAATATTTTAGAGGAATCTTTGTGTAAAAATGCCATGTGGCGGCCATGTTGATTTTAGGCCTGAAAACTGCAAACGCGTCAACTATGATACCTGCCAACTGTGTTACAAAAAGTTAAGCAATTATATACCGACGCAGTAGTTCATTGGATTACTGTTGAGATATTATAGTCTGAAATAAAAGAAAACTGTGGACTATTATTTCCTTCTGTTGAACCATGCTGCGACTAAACATTTTAAAAATGTCTGTCACCATACAGACAGCACTGCATTACTACATGACAACTTCAATAAGGTTGTATGTAAAGATGCACTTAATTTTACAAACTTAAATGCCTCTCATTTATTTAGTTGTCTTCAGGCTCGCTCATCCTCCTATTCAACCAGCATTTGATTGGTTCTGGCACTCATTACCTCCTTTTAATGATAAGTACTGATTGGTCGCAGGCCTACTATGCTTTCAACTGCATAGTGAAATAAACAAGAAAGCCATGAGAACCATCCATCATCCAAGACAATTACGTCTCACTTCCTCTGTCTCCTTCTACCCCCTTTTCCCAGACCTCTAATCCTCCCCTTTATCACTCATCTGGTCTACCTCTTCCTTTTGGCTTCTTTACAAACACTTTAAAAGCGATAACCCACAAAATATTTAGAAACAGGGTACTTACATGATACATAAGGTTTTTAATGAATTGTTTCCACACACTGTGCTAATGGAAAGTCATCTTGGTTGTAACTGCTGACAAAGTCAAGCTGTGTTTGGTGTTAATGTCCTAAAAATAGGTTACGTCTAGTATTATTCTGTTGCTATAACAGTGAAACAGCTGCATCATCAGTGTACAGTCGTTGTCTGTTCCTTTTTCTGCCTTTATTTCTTTCTGAAAGCTGCACTGAAGCAGCGATAATGATTAATTTATCCGTCCACTCGCTTTCTCTGAAACCAGAACTAATCCACCTGTTGCATTATTCACCCGGAAACAACACTCCCTGTCCCCGCATGAATATTTCAGAGAAGACCACGCACCTCCACTGGTCTTTGTCCAAACAGTATGATGAGATACACTAGATGTGGATGTTTGAAAGGTGTACAATGGACAGATCCTGCCAGGGGCTTTTGTTCAAAATTAACAAAGCAGAAACAGATAGATTTCTCTTGTGCTGTGAGTCACGACCAGAGCCAGCAGTTCATCGCTTTAACCCCCTGAACCTCACAAATCTGCCAGCGGGTTCCAAAGGAATGCTGCATTAAAAAAAAAAAAAAACTGCTGAAATTACGGCATTCATCACAGCTAGTGAAAACAGAGAGAACTGTCAGATGCCAAATTACTCATACATGACGTGGGGTCAGTTAGGAAATAAATTTAACCTTGTTATATTTAAACAAAACAACTTCATTCTACAGGACATGCCAAAAATAAGCTGCTTAATCTAAGAATACTGTGCTCCTCGGTGCAACCATGAAGCAATTAGTGACTCTGCTGTGAGTCATGGTTATGTGACAGAAATTCAGGGATGTTTTAGCTGAACTGCATCCTGTTTATACGGAGCTTATTGGAGCCACGTGGAAATAAATAAAAATGTAAAATATCCATAGTATGCGGAGCCGCCATCTCTTTCCAGGATTGTAACACCTGTGGTAATTCAAGGTTTTTTCAATTGTTGTAAGATAAGTTATCAAAGAAACTTTTATTTTTCTATTTTATGAGCTTTTTTGTTAGCATTTAACTACTATATTGCACAAGAAATTATTATTAAAATCTCTCTACTGCTAGTCATGATTGTGCCATTTCCATAGAGGAAAAGCAGGACTTCATACTGCAATTAAAAATGAGCAAAAATGCCAGAAACTGCTTGGAGTTCAGAGGATTAAGTTCCCATATTTAGCATGGATTAGCAGTAAACGCAAATTTATTACATGATTTGAAACACTCCACAATGTACTTATGCATGTAATTATGCTTTACTGTATTTTCTTACATGTTTATAAACCACCAGCCACAAAAAAGTTGTAGTTGCTAACAAATATATGACCAAATGCTAATATCTGCCTCTATAATAGTGTTTTATGAACCATTCATTGGATATAGGTTATATAGGGATACATAGAAACAGTTGGTGTTCATACAAAGAACAAAACCTTTTTAAAAAATCCTCAGATAACCTTTATAAATTGCAATAAATGCTAAACATGCACATAAGTCTCATGTTCCATCCACTACATTCCCACAAATAACCATAAATGGACAAATCCATATTTTTCCTCTGTAGGCCAACAAAAAAAATTGGACAATGAGGACAAACAAGATAAATCCTAAAATGGAACGGAGTGATCGGACCTGGAGACGTGCTTTGTTACAAACTGTAAGAACAGGAACTGGTCTTAGTGGAGACCTAAAGGGGGCTGCCTGCTATACGCGATGTTGTGATTCAACCAAATAAACCAATCTCTGAAGGCAAGTTAGATTAATTAATTGACGTGACAAGCTGTGATCGTGTGTGTGAATACATGTGTGCCAGGATGTGAAATTCCACTTCTAAAGCCAAATGTGATTCATTCAACAGTATGTTGTGCCTTAAATCTACCAATCACTTCATGTTAAACCAGTATCTGGCTGCTGCTAATTTCCCACTGTGATGTGCCAGTTTGTGTAAATGTGTTGGAACGCGTTAAAGAATTAGTTTAGGAATAAATATTGCCGATTAAAATGTTGAAACATGTTCTAAAAGCTGAAAAAATGCAGCTTTTTAGCAATCGTCACTGTCTCAAAAATTTCATCACAACAAATATGCTCAAAACATCAAAATTGTTTAGAAAAGCTGCCACAAATTGAAGCATTTTAGGCCGCAACAATCTTATAAAAAGCCCACAAAATCCTGCAGGGACTTCTATATAGAGGTGAACATAGCACAAGTCTAAGAAACACTCCTGCAATTCTGAAAAGACACTTGATGCCAGGATGCATTCTGACACAGCATCAAGTGCACAGATGTAAATGGTTTAGATTTGCGCCAGGTACGCACCTTTAAAAATAGGAATATTTGTCTGACAAGCACAAACACAACACTGACCTTAATGTACATTTCATGCATATTTACTGGATTTTTATTCGATAAAAACTGAACCTGAGAGGAGAACTATTACAAAATCCGCCTTCAATTTACTACTTCACCATCTGTGTGGCCGGATTCGTACGCATTTGTCAGAGTTTCCATACAGGTACACCATGGGAAATGGTGTTTTCAAGCCCTGTTTAGTTACAAATGAGACTTCAGATCACAGATATTAGCGACTAAGGTGTCTGTCAGTAGGTCACCAGCCAGCCAAGTGATGGAAGTGAGCATCCCTAGCAAAGGAAATGCATCATGAGACACAGAATTCCAGTGGCAGTTGTGTTTAACATTCCTGCTTTTTAGTCGCCTGCACAGACCACACAGTAATTACTTCCATGTAGTTAGCATTATTAAAATATGGAAGCTATCCCGGCTCACAGAAGAAGATGAATTAGAAGAAGCTGTCAGCGCCGCGTTGGGGGATATTTCAAACTTTGGGTTTACATTTCAAAATGTAAACTTAATCCTAGAACCGGCACCAGCTGATACAAGGAATCACAGGGTGGAATTTAAGCCGAAAGCTGACAAATTAAGTATGAAATTGGCTTTAGATGAGATTTTGTGATGTCAGGTTTAATACTTGAAAACGGCCCAGAGAAGAGTCGCTGCTTCTTCACTTTTAAAGGTTTTGGTGCAGCAAACCAGAACCAGTTTCATCTATTTAAAGCCTGTGACTGCCTTGTTTCCACTGACAGTAATTCTTTATCCTAAACCACATTAAACATTAACGACGATGTCAGTTTATACCGACCTCGCCGGGCCTAATGAAGCAGCAAATACTTCCGATGGAGGAGGTCCGCGGCCGATAATATAATCAACACCTGCTGCACACACTTCCTACTCGCCCTGTGAAGTTGATATTTCGAAGCGTTGTTTGTTTGACTGTATGGCTCATTATGGCATCAGTGCTGCTGGTGTATGGACTTATCTGTAAGGCAGATGTCAGAGTGTGACGTCTGCTTCACAGATGCGACGTTTGGTGTCTAAAGACCAAAATATGGCAGCACTTTCCTTCGAATGTATAATTAGCTCTGTTGTGACTTCATACTGAGTCATAATTCTCAACGTGACCCTACGACTATTGCTTTTCATTTCCAGAGGACAGTTGTGGATGAAGAACAGCAGTCCTGCACCAGACAACCGTCTGTTGTTTGTTTCCACTGATTCTAAAGATGTTTTTATTCTGATCACATTGTCTATTTCAAGAATTCCCTCAAGAGAAAGTTAATATCTTTATCAACAATCAACAGGATCGGTCACCTGAGCCAAAAACCCTGACAAGAAAACACGCGTGGCTCACATGATGTTGCATAATTTAATCTCTAAACAATAAAACATTCCATTGACTGACAGAAAACAGATCGTCAAGGCTATAAATCTGGTGTTAACTGAAAGAAATGATGAATCCAAGACAATGCTGCCTTTATTTGTTGTTTGCCGCTTCAGGAAAGGCTTGTTTGTGAATGTGAACCTGCCTTTCTTTTTTATTTGCTAAACCAGCATGAGGAGACCATCGGAAATGCTGCGGTGCGTGAATCATAAAACACCCTTAAACCAAAGCATCGGTCTTATTGTTCTGTGTCACCGTCTCTGCACATCTTTGTTTATGCGATCTAAAGGTCGCGTCTCTTTGCTCAGGAGTCTGGCGCACCTTCTGACGCCGCCCGAGTAAGAGGTGTTTACTTGTGTTTCTCTTATTGCCGCACTTAACACGCCGCTCTGTGCTTGTTTTCGTTCCAAGTGCATGTAGTGCATTCCAATGGATTGACAAAAATAATGCACTCAGTGGAAAAGGCAACAAAACAGAGCTTTAAAAAGGACTCCATGCTGGTTCATTTAAAACGGTGACTTTCATGCTTCGAATTTAACAGCTTGGTCAAAAGATTGTAATCAAAGGATTATTAAGGTTGTCACTGATGGTTTGCATTCACTCCGAATTATCTATTCAGCAGCCTGGCCGTAACTATGATGTATCCTTAAGTTAGCTTATCGTAAGACCTCCTTTTTTCTATAAGTGCTTTAATGTGTCTGTAATTAAAGTTAACTGCCAGGGCCATTTCTGCAGAACTAGTCTGAAGACCATAATGTGTTCAAAGCCACCAGCCCGACCGCAATGAAACAATTAGAATCACTGAGCCGAACTGCTGGTCCCTAATGGCTCTCTGCTCCCAGGCATGAGCAATCAAGACTTATCCAAGGCATGACCAGCGGAGCCAGAGGGGGACCCGAGTCGGCTCATCTGGGCCAGAGTCCGCAGGGCCGCTCACAACGTAAAAACGCGCACTAACAAGATCAGAGCCATTTGCTTTGGGTGCTGACCCGAGATCAGCGACTTTGAAGTTGGGCCTCAGATTGTGAACGCCGGTTTGAGCCAAAACCACGAGACAATGAGACTGACTCATGTCTTTACTACAAGAGGGAAAAAGAAAGATTTCGAGAATCGTGGCCACATCTAAAAAAAATTACATATTCATCATTAGCGAGGCACTGCTTTTACATTCTGACCTAAATATACGAGAAGTCTGACAACATCATTTTCTGGTGTGTTTTTAAAGCCCAAAATTCAGAGTCTACTGCATCATATTTTCAGAAATATTTGTTCTGTTGCTCTAAAATTGACTCATACAGAAATATTTGAATCACGTGTTTCTTACTGTAGAGTAGAAAACATTTGACAATGACAATCTCTCCACAGAGGGAAGCTTTCCTAAGTCGTTTAGGGGGGAAAAAAGCCCAATATGTGGTACTTCACTGCATCCAACAAATTGTTTTCTGGTGTGACAAAACATTTTTTCCCCCACGGACGACCAGCTTCCAACATCTGAGTCTTGTTAGGACTGTTACACAGAACAACAAGACTGCAGGGCAAGGCAATGAAGAGATCAGTCAGAAATTGATCAGCAACTGGTTGGAGTTCAATAGTGATCTGTGCTAACGATTATAATACGGCAATGATTACAGAGTTAGAAAACTTCAGCGAATGAAAGGAGGGTCAGCGACATGCACGCTGTTCTTGTGTGTGTGTGTGTGTGTGTATGTGTGTGTGTGTGTGTGTGTGTGTGTGTGTGTGTGTGTTGTCAATCTACACCCCAAATTCAAGCCACAGAGCCACTGACCAGATGTTTTCCCTCCTTTTCTCCCTCTTGTTCTATCGCTTGGCATTTTTTCTGTCTCTTTTTCCCACTGCTTTATTTTTTTTCCCCCTGAGAGTTTCCCAGGGCCAATTTATTCATTTATGTAGCAGCTTTGGTTCACAATTAACACAGTGCAGTACGAGTTTCTGTGGTTGTCCTCAAGAGTGACCTATAACTACATAACTCTTTACAAAATTTGTTCAAAAGGAGTGTTAATTAGTGACATATGATACTATAGAAGTACTGTTTATGAGTGTTTTCAAACTTGACGATCCTGATCCTGCTGATTATTTTTTCCCTCTCTTTCTTGGTATTACTTTAAGATGTATATAGTCTTTATTACATATTTATTTTTAAACTTTTTTCAACTTCTGTGTTTCTTGTCTTGCTTCTTCCAAGTCTCATTTGCATCTACAGTAGCTTCTGTAAATTTCTACAGTGAAGGGTCAATATCTTATCCAGAATTCTGCCCAATACATTTCCTCCAAAGCCCATAAAGACGCATTCAAATTTTTTGTTAGGGCATTTTAGGTTTGCATTTGAAAAGCCATGCAAAAACATGGTTTTCTCGAGGCACAGAGAGGAGGAGGGGCTTTGACACGGATATATCACTGATTATTTAATCTTTGTTTATTTATGTAGTTTATATTTATTTAGCAAATAAGCATATGCTTCGTCATAATCATGTTCAGATATGTAAGGTTATTTATTAAGGATAAGGATAAACTTTATTGATCCCACAGTGCGGAAAGTTCTTTTTCTTTGCTATGTTTGATTTGTTTTGTTGCTTTTTTGAATATTTTGATGTGCTTTTGTGGCTTTTTTTCCCCTCATATGCCCCCAAAAAAACATTCACTCATTCAAAATCACTACACAAAATCTATTGCTATGAACTGTGGGACTTATAATTAATAAAATAATGCTTTGAATTATATTGCAACGGAGTCTGAAACATACTGCTGCTGTTTATTCGTCTAGTTTCTGGTGCGACACACCTTCCCACTTTTCTCCCTCATCAGTGAGTTTTTCTGAGCTCTTGATTCAATACAACTCACTCCAGATTCAACACAACAAAACCGACACCCAGCTTGGCGAGACATTCACAATAAAACACGATGCCTGAGGCGAGGATTTTCAATTACAGCATTAGCACGTTGGAGGACCACACTGGAAAGTGCTGTCCGCGGTGCTGAATGTTGCCAACAGATGACATGTAAATGCTCCTCTGGGACCTGAATACATGAACGTACTGTCCATAGAGTGCAAATAAATCATTTTAATTGCTGACGATGCATGCAAGTCATTTTATAAGCGATGAAATAAATATCTTTAGGTTGAAAACTGCAAGAAACACCATTCATATAAAATGGACCATTGAGAGAAAAATCAGCAGTTACTGATGACTGAAAACTCTTAGCTGTGGTTGTATTTTTGAGTCCGAGGAAACACCAAACCAAAGAAAACCTGAGAACACTCGCATATAGTTACCTGTTGCCTATTTCATAGACGTGCTAAAATGATGCAGTCATTGATCATCATATCATCGTGACATTCAGCACAGTGGTCGGACTTTCACCAAAACACCCCGTCAAATCAATCTTTGCCATCTGCAAAGTCGGGCCTTCAGCGGGAAATAGAAGGCTGTAAAGCTGACATGAGTGACAGCTTGTTGGCAGCACCCAACATCTGTCTATTCTCAGTTAGCGTTACCCTGCAGAGAGAAATACCAGCTGACTAGAAGTGCACAGAACTTTTTAAAAAAATATGGCTATTTCTGTGCGACTGATGCAGAACTGTTTTGAGAATCTGAATGTGAAAAGATTTTATTCCAGACAAATAGATGCAGGGAGAGTAGATAATTCACATTTATCTGCAGCCTAACATGGACAAGAGGGAGTCGTTTTAGTTGTAATAATGAAGAGACTAATGAGAGAAGAGAAGAGAAGAGAAGAGAAGAGAAGAGAAGAGAAGAGAAGAGAAGAGAAGAGAAGAGAAGAGAAGAGAAGAGAAGAGAAGAGAAGAGAAGAGAAGGAGATATGGTTGTTGTCTGACAATGTGAAAAGGAAATTAAACAATGCTGAAACCAGACAGGAGGAGACCCAGATTCTTGGAAGGGGAAACACAAGCGATACACGTAAGGAACAAGTTTCATCCAAAACAAAGAGAGATGTTTACCTAAAGATTACGTCCTCAGTGATTAAGGTAAAGGAACGGTCTGGTGACTCAGCTCAAAACTGTTTTGTTTGTTGTTCTTTTTTGTTGCAGTTTTGAATAAGAAATGTTCAAATAAGAGATATTGTCTCGGAGGGGATGTTGGCTGATTTAGTGTTTGACGTTTATAAAAAGATTGTTTTTATGTCATTCTTGTCCATTTACAGCAGATACTTATAGTTACATCTAATGGAAAAGGCTCCATCTAAGCTGCACTGTTTTGTTGTTGCAGGAGTTTAACAAACATCTAATATCTCAAATATTTAAACAAAACTATTTTGAAACATATTAGAAAGCCACGAAAAGCACAGAAACCCAAGTATTGTGTCAGAGCTAGTATTGAAGCTTTTCAAACTAAATCCTTCCATATTCAAAACGACAAAAACATGAAGGAGATGAAGCCAACGACGCTGCAGAAGAAGGTTTTCTTTCCTGCTTTCTGACCTGCTCTGCTCTACTGGTGGGGTTTGGTCTGGGAAGGGGAGGAGACAGAGAAATGGGGGAGAGGGTGGGAAAGCCAAAACGGGGTGGGACAGATCATCCCCCCACTCCCACTCTCACTCCCACTCCCACACACACTTACATATGCAGACACACACACATGCACACGAACGCACACGGCTCTTCAAAGCCAAGTGGTTTTAATAGACATCCAATTACACTAAGAGATGACATCTGGGGAAACTGCGGCAGATAAATAAGGTGAAAGGAAAGACAAGACTCAGTCACCTCAGAGAAACTCCAGATAGCCGGCAGAGGAGCGCTGATAGAGATAGGAGAGAGAGGGAGAGGCAAAGAAAAGAGGGAGGGGGCCTAAAGGAGAGGGAGCCACACACGGGAGGAAAGAAGAGAGGCAACGCACCGCTGCAGCATTCAGACTCTGAGAGGCAAAGACAGAGGACAGACAGGGAGCCCAGCTCACTGACAGAGAGGGAGAAAGACGAGAGCTCCAGGGCTCAGTTACACACTCAAGTAACTTCAAACCAACTCAGACCAAACAACAGAAACAAAGAGAGAAAAGAAGAGGAAAAGAAGAAAGTCTGGAATCTGTGACTTCTTGTTTTTGTTTTCTTGTTTGTTTTTGCCTTCCCTGGATTCGCTGGACATTTTATGAGAAGCAGCATTAATCCTTTTCCTGTTTTTTTATTTATTCATTTTGTCCTAAGCACTTTGACAACTGTTATTTAACCTCCTCCGCCTTCCTGTTCTCCTCCACCCTGGACTGAAGGGGATAAATGCTCTACAGGACGTGTGTGGAGCAGAGCTCAGTCTATGAATGAACTGATAATGAGCGCTTTTGTCTTTGGACGTCAGAACATAGGTGTGCATTCAAACTCTGAAGAGGGATTTTGAGTTTGTGTGAGCAGACAGCAGCAGCGAGGAGGAGAAGGCTAGAGGTTCTTGAGGCGAGCCCCCAGTAGTTCTCGTTGTGAGGTGACCTGAGTTATGGATGTTGACGCATTCCTGTGACGCCTCTGAGGAATAAACAGTACCGGGGACTACAGTATAGTCAGCCACAGCACTACAGGCTTCACCAGCTCCACCACAGCTAACATCACTGACAACATCTGCTGCCAAAAGTCCCGCTCCGACATACTGCAGTCACACTGACCCCAGCCGTCCTACAGGTTTCAACACCTCCAGTCCAGAGAGGTTGTGGGTCTCCAGACAGAGGAGGTTTAGTCGGTCGGTCAGGGGGAGTTTCTCCCGCTCTCGCTCCCTCTCCCTGCACCCAGCTCAGCATGCCCCAGCCCCTGAGCACCTCCACAGCTCTCCCAGCTCCACTACCATGTGTAGATGGACAGTGACACAAGGTGCACCGGTCGCCTGGTTCTCCTGCTGCCCCTGCTGCAGACCTCCTTCACTCCTCCTCTCCCTCACCTTCCTGCTCTTGCTTCTCCTGCTTGGACCCTCCTCGTCCTCGCCGCTGTCATCGTTAGACTCTGACAACCACAATGCACCAGGAAGGACTTCTCCTCACATCTTCATCTCGCATCCGCCACCTTTCTCATCGCCCGCGCCGCTTCACGCATCCTCTGCGAGGTTGCCACGGGCGACCAACGTGTCATCCTCTTCCGCGACGGTCGTCGGCCGTCACGTGCGGAGCAGCTACACACATCTGCAAGGAGATGTGCGCAGGAGAAAACTGTTCTCCTTCCAGAAATTCTTCCTTCGCATTGACAAGGAAGGAAACGTTAACGGCACCAAAAGTGAGGACGATCCATACAGTAAGTCAGCTCCTTTGTATCTGTACACATCATTCCTACCTTATGAGCAGAATTTAACCACAGAGACCAGATCACTGGAAACTGTTACTTGATGTTAAAGACTGTGTTATAAATCTTGTCGGGGCATCAGAGGAATCAGTAGCACCACAAACCATTTTGCTTCTTTTAAGAGTTTTTGGCAGCACTAAAAGGTGATAGAAGAGTAGCCAAAGACAAAGGCCCCGCTATCTGTCAGTGAAAACACAAAGTCCAACTGGTTGTCTTCCACTTCATCTCATGTGTTTATCTGTGGAGACCGATGTTTCTGAGTTTCCTTCCTGGGCAACCGTGCACATTAAGACAGGTGACTGGGCAAAAGAACAAATAACAGAGCTGCGTGCTTCCAGCCTTTTCACCATGCGCAGAGGCAGGCATATTTGTCTGACTACAAAGAGTTTGGAAAAGGAGAGCATGACAGTAGAAGAGCGGGAGACAAGGAAAAAAAAAACAGTAAGCCAGCAGATAAAAAGAAAGACGATCCACTGGAATCAATTAGAAATTGCCCAGAGAAAGTTCTTCCTCTTTGAGGAAATATCTAAAACACAGCTATTACCAAACCCCTGGGGAGAATGACAAGTACACTGCCTCCTTGCTGCTATTGTGCTGCAGCTCTAATCATGGTGGGCATATGCTAACTATGAGGTTTATACTGACTCAGATGTAAAGTAATAACTATGTGAGCTCTGCTCCTTTTTCTGGTTGTGCATTTTGCGGGCTGTGAAATATGTTTTTAACCTTTATTTATGCTGAGAAGGGTCACCGAGCACACATGCTCGTTTGTCAGCACCACTCAGCCTCACATCCACACAGTTACACTCTTTCACACTGGAAACTCCACTGGCACTGTTAAAGCAACTTTAAGTGTGGAAACTGTGGGAGATGAACACACACATCACAGCAGATATAGTAGAAAACAGGCTAAGATGGTGAAAATATGCAAGAATTATAGCAAAAGTTGTTTCCAGATTCTTAAAAACCAAACTGCACTGCAATCTTTCAAATCTCAACAAAGCGTCCAATCTGCACTCCAGCAAATATAAATACTTCTAACAACTTATAAGGCTCATCATAATCTGGTATGACTGATTCAGAACAGAAAATCAGCTGTTATCATTCTGTAGTCCACATCTTTATCTTGTAGTTAAACACATCTGGAAGTTTTCCAAAACCCGCCGCGGTCCTCTGGTCCTGTGAGCAGCACAGAATAACTGCATGGCCTGAAGGCACATTGACAGTAGTTGTTGAGTGAGGAGAGAACATTACTCCCACATTTACCTGCCCGGAGTTTCGCTGGCAGTTCGCTCAACTGATGGGCGACGTCCAAAGCACGAGCTGATTTCTTTTAGATTATACAACGGGCCCTCGCTGCATTATGTCTGCTGAGTGTTTCTGAATCAACGTGTCAAGTGTCTGGGAATGTAATCTTTAATGAATAGGACTTTGCCACTCGCACACCTTCGTACACGTCACAGGTTTGCATGCATCTGTCTGTGGGGCTGTGGTGCTGTACAAGCCTCTCCTGCTGAGAGCACACACACACACGCACACACACACGCCTGAGCACAGAGAGGCCAGTCTTGCACATGGCCTCCATATGGCAAAGCCCACTTTTATTAGGGCCAGTGTGAATATGTGTGTGTGTGTGTGTGTGTGTGTGTGTGTGTGTGTGTGTGTGTGTGTGTGTGTGTGTGTGTGTGTGTGTGTGTGTGTGTGTGTGTGCGCGCGCCACTCAGACACCAAGGCTCTGCCAGACATGGCTGAAGGAATTTCAATTAGCGTCTCTTCCTCCCTCCCCTTTGCCCGTAGTCTTCTACCGACGCACACGTGCACACACACTTTAACATGCATGCACAGAGAGAGCTCAGCCATTAGGGTGCGACGTGTCAGGAGCTATAATGGCATCAGGTTTGGCATTAGAAGCACAATCCATCAATTTCAGCGGCTCCTAACACCTGATAGTGGTGGTGGGAAATTGTGAGAACAGGGACGGGGTTTTTTTTGTGTTTGAAGCATCACATGTTTTTGCTCCAGCTCAGAAGCTTTCTGCACATTTAAGTTTTGAACACGTCTCGTTTGTTTTGGTATTTCAGATTATGACACTGTCCATTTACACTGCGATAACTTTAACCCAAAAACAACTGCTTCAAAGCTGCACACAGACTTTAGTACAAATGAGTGCTTTGATGCAGGCCTGTGCTCATGAGAAACACATGGCTCTGTGGAGATAATGCAGCTTGTAACAGACTAGATCATCTAATATTCTGCACGAGAGCTTCCCCAGAGCAAACCCAGGTGGAGAGGTGGACCTTATTTGTCAAAAATGGGCCACTTCTTTGGGAAAATATTACACTAAAAACTAGCGAGGGGGGGCAATTGGTGGTTATCATGGTCTAGTAGTCTGGCAATGTTCAGGAGGTCGGATTGCAAATGAGCGTCATTAGACGGTGTCAGAGGTGATGAAGAAGATTTAGCTCCAGCTCGGGGGTCGAGGCTCTCCTCCACAGCCGAGCCTTTCTAATCATCCTGTCAAAGCTGAGGCCAGTACATCACTCAGGGTTCAGGGCTTACATTGTGATTTTCTGCTGCCTGGTGCATGTCAGCGTTCGTCCATTTGCATGTGCTCAGTGTCCATCTATCCATCTCACCTCATAAGGCCTTCAAAACGATTCGCTCCGGTCTGGGAATGGAAATCTTGCCTCGCCGCCATGTGATTAGCATCGATCCTGCCACTGACCAACAAAACTGTCCTTGTTTTCTTCCCTCCATGTTGTCCACAGACTGTCACGTCCTATTTACAAACAAATGAATACAGCCATGTAACAAATGGACATGTGTTTGCAGTTGGACTGCAGATTTGTGCTCTCTCATAGCAATATTACTATTAAACGGTGCCAACTTGAGCACACTCGGAGCTTCGGTTCTCACTGCGGCCACCCGGATTGCAGAAGCCGCTGCGTGCACTTATTGTTAGCATTAATCCCCCATTAATCAGTTCAGTGACAGGGATGAATACAGCAAGCCACAATTTATAGAGACAATACTATTAGACAGGACGTTATTCTGATTTAGTGCGGGTTTTGCATGTCCAGGCTAATTACGCATGTCTGCCCCCTCTGGTTTGACCTCTACCTATTGACCCAAGGAAGGAAGCTTTGTTAATGGAAAGGTCAGCGCTCTGCATCACCTTTGACACTGTGAGTCTGACGTAGCTGAGAGATGAAGGGGGAAAAAATGAAATGACTGACACACAAGCATACAACACATCTGTATTTATATTGATGTATCAATGATGCTCCATTAATTTTGTCTGGAAAATGTCTTGCTTCATACGTTTTCTTAAAACCAGGCATGATAAGGCAGTCTGTACTAGATTAAAGGAAAACTACACCTGATTCTAGGAAATGTCCAAAAGAAGGGTTAGCCTTTCACTAGTTTGGGAAAACTGTACTATTTAGTTTTGCTGTTAAGTTAAACTCCAAGCCATGCGATCATCGGCCTCTTTCTCCGTTGAGCAAATCTGGGTTTCTCAAATTCGTACCTCCTAAAAACCACAACCATTCCTTCATCCCCGTCCTCTGCATCCATAAACCTCCAATGACTCAGCAATATAACACAAAACAAAAATGCAGCAAGTGCCGGCGGTCCCTGAATTATTCTTTTTTTTTTTTTTTTTAAACAGCCTCTTGAAATTAGTCCCAGTCTTTCCCTTTTTCTGTTTTGTGGATGTCTTTATTTTTGCAGCCCTGGTCTCCCTGCGTCTCAGCCTGATGAGCACGTTTAGGGTTCTCATGGGAAAAGGTAACAGTGTGGCCCATAAAAGAGAGTAATGAGGAGGTACTGGATGCACCAGAGGTTAGTGTCAGTGTTGCTTTTCATTTCAAGCTACTTTAACATCTTCATGGAGTCGTCTCCGCAGCAGCCGTAAATAAAAGCGGTGTGCAAACGTCACTGCAGGCACTCGTTCAGGAAATACTGAATCAAGGGCTCTTAAAGCTATCAGAACCGCGTTCGACATCAACAATTACATTCAGCTATACTCTGAAAACATACAATAAACCTATGCTACCTGCACAACTCCTACATTTGCTCCCTCTGATCTCCTTTCCGAGTAAACTAAGTTTAATGTCGCTTATGGGAGGAGTCAAAAATAATGGATTGCATTCACGGTAAAGAGTGAAATTTCTTACAAACGCTCACTTACTCGTGTTGGAACATCTTTAAAGAACGTCTTCCTGCGTGGGGGAAGCGCAGTTGAAATATTTTAGGTTTTGTTTTGTTAAAATCTGAAAGTGAAGCAGGAATCTGGATCAAATCACGTCAGTTCTGAATCGTCACTCCTTTAACTATCATCCTGGAAGCAAACACTGCACAAACATTTCATAATATTAATATTATCTGACCTTACATAGGAGCGATGTTACTTTACTGTGACTGATAGATTTCCCCTGTACATTGTCAAATTACTTAATGGAAGCATTGATATTTCAGAGACTTTTTAAAGCTCCATCATGATTCGTTACGCAATAAATTCTCTGGCCCGTATTACGGCAAGATGTGCAGAGTTCATTGGTATCTGGCATTTTCATCTCATAGCTGTTTAATTTCGTTCTCTGATGTTATTGTGATCAGCTTACATTTAACACAACAGTTTCGGAGACAGTATTAGCTCCCACAGCTGTCACAGACCTAAACGCAGTGTTCAAGCTATTTATTCATGTTCAACGGTTTAGGGAATCTATTATTTTCTTATAAAAACCACCCATTTTTTCCATTAATAACTGAGACCTGATATTGTTACTGTTTTTCCCCATAGAGGCGGGACACACACACAGAGTGTGTGTGTGGCGGTTTCAGAAATGCAATGCTGAAAATGATCACAACAACGCCTCCACAGTTAATAAAAGTTTCCCATCCAGATATTTCTACAAATATTTCTTCATTGTTAAAAGTGCTGTTGTTATACTTTTAAAAGCGGAGCGTTTTTTTTTCTGCCAAGAGTCACTGAAGACAATGACAGGATCTGTCTCATTTTTCCATCAGTGTTTACATATTTCCTGTCATCGCTGCCTGATATTCTCCCATAAATTCACTCCCTTGTCGATTAATGTGTCAGCTACAACCAGACTGAAATAAGAGCCAGATTTTTGTAGGCAGACCAAGCCGGGCCTGTCACAAGCCCAACCAGTCAGGCACCACCTTAAACAAAAGTCTTTCAGCAGCAAATCATGTTTCTGTAAGATCTTCCACCGCTTTGGAGTACTTCAGCCCTCTGAAGAGAAAATAGCTCCAAACATCACGAGTCGATTACCGTCTGCAAAGGCTCTTAAGCTGGACATTTTGGTTTGACGGACAGCCTTTTGCTTTGTGCATGTTATGTGGAGGATTCTTGAAAAGATTTATATGTATCCTGGACAGGAAGTGAGAAAAAAACAGGAGGAGATACTCTGATGAACAACTAGTTGTCAGTTTCTAAACAACTTTTGAGTGAATTATTGTCACCATGTATTGCTACCAAGTGTGTTGAATGAATGAATCTACTTCATATCTGTGGACGTTTTGGATATATCTGTGTCTCCAAAGTCAAATTCCTGAATTTCTAAATCCCCTCTGAGTCGATATTATCAATACTGACAGATATTTACTGTATCACGTTGCCGCTCGGCGGTTGGTTCATCTCAGCGATGTCCTAACAGCAGTTTGTTGCTGTCTAAACAACAAATCACAGCAGTGTTCGCTTCAGAGTAAACAGTGATGGGAAAGTGGTTTGCATCATTTACAGAGCTGGAAATTGGAATATTTGCCACGTCGGTAACACACTCATCATCGTGGCTTGACGTAGTAATATTGTGTAATCTTAGAAAAGTTGAAGTCAGTCATACTTTGCTCTGGAAGTGATTACAACTGAAGGAAAATGCCGAAACACTCATCTAAAACGTAAAATCTGATTGTACAGATACAATTCAGGGGGAAGAAAAACTCTTCACTCGCTTGATCTGCATCATGATTAGAAGCTCTTTTGAGGTTCTTCTTTGTGTTGTTTCAGTCGTATTTGAATCTTATATTATATTGTAAACTGGGCTAACAGGGACCCCTTGAAGCAGACAAACAACACACAGAAACTTAAAGCCGGAATGGGCAGAAATCTGGAAAACAAACTAATTTAAAGTGCAGGACTCCTCCTGTGGCCTTTTTGCTGCCATTACTCAAATAGCAACTTATTCTGCAGCATTTTGTGGCACTGAATCAGGCTTTGTACTCGGGAAAGTGATGTGCACATGGATCTGAATTTGAACAACAGCCAGTAGTACATTCTTCATTTCAAAAAGACTTTTTAGATCTTTTGAAAGTGCAGAAATAGAGCCAAAAGGAAGTGCAGCAGTCTGGTTACTTCTCATACTATTTGAATGAAAACATGCTGGAAGGTTTTTTATCAATGACGCTAAGGAAACACACTGCCTACTCCAGCTTTAAAATCCATTCTTGTACAGCTGAAACCACTGGGTAAATGAATGGATTTATGGATAAAGACATTTTTCAAGCTCAAATGTCAAACTTTGTCAGATTGCAGCCTTTCAAATTTGTGGATTTACTGCATTTCATTGTCACGTGATGATAAACTTAACCAATTTGTAAACTGAACTGATTCAGATAGAGATTTGGGCGGGACATCGATTGAGAATACACAGAGAGAGGCAAAGGTCCTATTTTAATCAGGAATTTGTCAAGAAATATGAAATTATATGCAGTGTGAAAGTTTCCCAGCCTGAAAACTTTCAATATCTAACACTTTTTCAAGAGAGTAATGTAATTTATCCTGCAAACACCTATTGCAGAAAACTAAACTACATTTCTGTGAGTTTATAAGGACGTGTCAGAAAGACTTTCGCTACTGCTGCTAAAAAATGCAGCCGAAGCCTAATACTCTAAGTGTCATTCTGGTGTTGGCCTGGTGCCTGTGAACGGGCTGAATTAATGGCTAGTAAAGCAGTGGGAGGTGAAGAACAGCATCTGTGACAGATAACATGCAGGGCTGCTGCCATATAGACACCACGTGCTTTAGGAGAAGCCCCCCCCACCAAACACACACACACACACCTCATGCTCACCCCTAACCCGTCTGCACACACACCGCATGAAAGTGAGGCTCTTAATGGAGTCATCAAAGGTAGAGCAGAGAGCTCCGAGTCCAGGGAGGCATCTGGACAGTCTGGATGTTTGAACAGAGCAGTAAGGAATGCCAGCTAATTACTGTGTGTGTGTGTGTAGCAAATGTATATGAGCATTAACCTGCAAGGACACAGAAACTGAGAGGGGGAATGTGACAAACTGAGTAGTATTTGTGGTGTAAAATAACAAGTTCTCCAAAGCTGAAAGTCAAGCGGCAGCGACTCAAACCACAACAGTTGGGCAACATCGCGCTGGCAGCTGAACTGTAAATGAAAAATGTGTGAAATGCAGACGACCGTCACAGCACTTTGCCTGAAAACATAACTCCTGCCGGCCTGTGAAATGTTTTGACAGAAACTGGCAGCTTTGCCACTTTATCATGTTACAAAGTCGACCGTGTTAAAGGAATCACAATTTCTCAGGTTGTTCCAGATTTTTTTTCTGTTCTCCTGTGGGGTTGAATCACCATTAACATCGCTGCACATTTCTGTAAGGTTTCCTCCTAGCTGTTCTTAAATGTGTGTGACAGAACTCTGCGGTCTCGGTAAGGTGACCTCAAATTGGCTGGAATGATGAGACGCAAAACAATCTGTTAACTGGTGTTTTAAACTGCAGGTTTTCACTCAGGTGATCCGTTTGGTTGGATTTCGGGTTTCTTTTCAAGCCCGTTCGGAAATCACAGTGCAGTTTTCTCAAGTGTTTCAGTCAGAGAAGGAAATAAAAACGCGATGGTGGCAGGAAAAGTAAATAACACAGTGAGCGCAGGTCAAACCAAACGGTCCCGCTAATTAAATAAATATTGGAGAAAAAGCCCATTCGATTCAAATTATTATTACTGTTTGATATGATTTACAACACAGAAATTTAATCCGTGCAAAAACAAAATTTGAAAAGAAATCAGTTGACCAAAAATTCTCCTTGTCGAAAACTTTCAGCCGTATTGAAAATCAGAAACAGGCCTCCGTTTTCTCAGAGCCCGTCGAACCAGTCAGCGAGTCGGGCTTTGTTGTGGCCACTTAGCACAGGATGATACTGTTTGTCAACCACATCAGTCCAAACCAATACCTCAATGTTCCTCCAAACACACAATATGCTGCAGTTTCTGCTCCAACCCAACATCTTCACCAGCTCTCACCAAGCAATGTGCACAAATGAGGGATGTTTGTTCTCGCTCAGATTTCATAAAGAGCCGGAAACATTCAACTAAACACAAAGAGAAATCGTGCAAAGGAAACAGAGGAAGCGGCTTTTTTTTTTAAATGTATTTTGCTCTATGTTGTTTGCCTTTATATCATGAGAAAGAGCAGAATAGCGTCCTTCTTTCAGTTAACATCTGATCTGACGACAGTGGTGGTCCATTTTTTTCTTTTAGATTTCCTCTATTGTTCTGTATTTGTTTTATTTGCAGGATTTCTTTAAGTCTATGGTGGCTGCATGGATGCAAACTCTCGTGTCACAGTGAATACGAGACGTCGTCAGTCACTCTGTTGCTCTTTTCATAGAGGAAAATGATCTCAGTGTTTAGACCTCAACTCATGAAATCTTTCTTAAAAAATGCATAATGGGGTTATTTTTGCTTCGCGGACATTTTTATTCCTTGGATATCACATTTATGCTTCACGTCTAAAAAAAAATAAAATAAAAAAAAAACAAGAGCGGGAGAATTAGTCACTGAAGAAAAGCACTGGAAAGTCAGCGGTTCATCCAAATATCGGTTATTGGACGTAGAATAAAAGAATCGACTCAATTTTTCTCGCTGAAGGGAGTTCATGACACAAACGAGTCCACAAGTGACAATATTTCACAATGCAGGGCGAGACCTCTCCAAGCTGTAGACCCACTCACAGCTGGTCACCGTGTCGAGGTCACAAAGTGAACAACCGCAGTATAATCTTCAAAAAAGCCCCTGGATAAACAGTGGAAACATTTTCACAACCTCCCTTAACCTTTAGGTTCAGCTGGAGTCTCTCTGACCATGTTTCCAAAGGGGCCGGCCAGGGGTCGATGGGAGGTCTGCATACGTGTGTTTTTTTTAATATTCATGAGCTGGTTGCACTAATGATCATGTTACTGAAGCCATAATCTACTAAACACCTTTACTTGCAAATGTTTGTTGTATTTTGCATGAGTCACAAAAGCGTATTATTTCAGAAAAAGTAAATCTTTAACTCATCCACTCTTCCACTGACTTTGTTTTCCATATTTTAGGGCAATGTTCTAGTATTCTAGTGTTCTCTTGATGCATTTTTAACCACCCTGGACTGATTTTTTCCCCTGTACCTCTATGGAAACAGCACAACTGTGGCTAGAAGTAGACAGAACTCAAAAATGTCTACTGTGCAGTGTGACAACAAAAGTGGATTTTTTGTTGACTATTTTTGAAATGTTGAAAAAAGTGTAAAAACAGCCAGTAGTTCAGCCAAACAGTTACTGAGTCGTTGTCACATGAACACGTTACATCAAGAACTTTAACACTTTTTCAATAAAAGACTAGTCTTTCAGGGTGAAGTCCTTCGTTACAAAAGCTACAGTTTTAAAAAATCTCAATGAAGACATGCCCTTAATGTCTCTTGGTCAGATTTCAATATTCTGAGGTTAAGAAGTTAACGTCAGGTAGAAAAATGTAGGGAAGAGATCATAAACCTATATACACTACCAGTGAAAAGTTTGGACATACCTTCTTATTGAATCCTTTTTATTTAATTATTTTCTACATTGTAGATTAATACTGAAGACATCAAAACTATAAAAGAATACATATACAATTATCTTGTAAACAAAAGTGTTAATCTTCAGTGTTAATCTACAATGTAGAAACAATACAAATAAATAAATAAGCATGATTTATTTACCTTTATTTAACCAGGAAGTCCTATTGAGATCAGACATCTCTTTTACAAGAGAGACTTTGCCAAGGTAGCAGCCACACAAGCTTTAAAAGTTACATAAAACAGACACATGATGCACAAAATAAACAATAAAACAGATTGACAGCTGTTCAAGGACCGTGACCTCTAAAGAAAAACACTGACATTCCTCTTTTACTGTGGTCTTTATGATATTCTTAAACTCATTAATGGATATGAATGTTTCTAGTTAAAGAGTTCTTTGAAGACTATTCCATGACCATGGTGCATGATGGGAGAACGCCGTTTTGCCAAAGTCTGTCAGTCATTCAAAAGCAACCACTGAATTAAAGGAGAATTGAACTGAACCATTGTATGAGAAGGTGTCCAAACTTTTGACTGGTGGTGTAAGTATTTTTAAAGATAACATATAGAGACAAACACAGAAAAAAAGGAGAAAAAAAATACAGTGAAGCAAGACAGACAGTAAGTGTATTTCCGTCCTCTGAACTGTTTTTCTGCACATTGTGAATAATCATGGCAGACATGAAGCATGCCACTATGGTGCTATGGTTGCACTGGTGTTGTACTATGGAAAGCCAAGGCTGAGAGAACCAAAACATCCATAAAATGTAGGTTAAACATGAAGATCACAAACAACCACTACCAGCCAATAATACAACCATCACTATGAATATCAAACACTATTTCTCCAATTCATGAAAGCTGCTGTTGTGAACTTTTAACTGCAGATTTCACACACGTTATATATTTAACAGGTCACAGTGGAGCAGAAGATTTGGCTCCAAAACCTATTAAGCATCTCAATAGTCTTTATAAAGTTGTTAATGAACAGTTTGTTCCTTGTTAGAAGGCCAGGTAGTGTTTGTTTGAACTCTGTGTTACAGTTTGACTGGCAAAGACCGCTTTGGCGTTCTGTTACGAAAGTTATGGTGTTGGTCTGTTACATGCAGGTGTTTGCCCTTGGTAATTCCTTAAAACTGATAACTGCAAGTGTCCATGCCTTTTAAATGAAGTAAACCTTGTGCTGTTTGTGTTTTTAAGGCTGGATCATAAAAACCTATTTTTCCCCATTTGCACTTAAAAACATAAATTCATTATAAAGATGCCTTGTGGAGATCCAGGTGGCCAAACGAGGGGAAAATAAAAAAATATATATCATTAACAGACTCAAGAAACCAATAAGAAAACATGTTGAATTTGAAAATGAAACAATCAAATCTAGTTTTAAGGGACATATAGGCCTTGTGCAACAGATTCAAGCTCATAGTTATGTGTGCATGTGTGACTGCAGGCTAATCACAAAAATGCATCTGCGTCTGTGACATAAGCTCAAGTCCCGTTTTTCTCCTCGCCATAAACTCTGTAGCTGCAATCTAAGCCTTTTGTTGCAGCCAGGCTTTTCAACTCACAAGCAGGCGGGCTGCTTCTGGTAACTGGTAAAGGGGCCATAAAAGAGTCCTGTGCTTTTGGTTTCTGACAAACCACATCAAACGGGAGGAGGGAAGAGGGTTTGAACAGGTGGACCAGACTTCTGCGCAGCACAGCCAGATCTTATTTTTTTTTTTACAGATCACAGCTCAGAAATGTCAGCTGTGGAGCAGCGCGATGGAACATTTTGAACCTGATAGATCAGCATGGCTCAGTATGTCTGTGTGAGTAATGGGCTGAACACAGCGCGCCAGCATGATGCACTGCAAGCGAGGAAACGTTTTTTGAAGTTCAGCAATCATTTATTGACCAAATGAGGGAACTGCAAGGACAGATGAATGCTCGGGCCAAGTACGTTTAACAACTAACTATTAAAATAACAAAACACACACCCACACACACGGAAAATGTACAACAAGTTAATTTTGTACTTTTATGACTCTAAATGCGAAACAGTCCTTCGATGCTTTTGAAAAGCAATTAGAGAAAAGACAAACAGCAAGACAACAGTATCACAATGTGTCCAAGTATTATATCAGAAAATGCAACGAGAAAAAGTCCAAGAAAGAAATGCATCTCAACATACAGATTTTGAGAGCGTGGGAGTGGGTTTTTGAGGCCGATGCAGATATTTGGACCGTAAACAATTCCAATACAGAGTTCTGTTCCTACGGTGTGACGTAAGTCGATTTAAATCCGAACTTGTAAACAAAGCCGTTACGTGCATCACGATATCGATCAGTTTACATATTTATACAACTACAGTAACAAAAACGGTCATTAGCTCACACCGAAACACAACTCGGTAGAAAAGTACCGGTAACAATTTAAACTGTAAGTCTGACTTAAGCTTGGGAACCATAATGAAGTTAGTGAATGTAGCAAAATCCAATGTGCCGGCAAATGCAAACCACGCCGTCTTATAGCGCCGCATGACGACTGTACATACAGTATTCATTTACTCTGCTCACCAACTAGTTCCACTGAGCCAGTTCTGACATAATGAAGAAATGCCGTATGTTAAACCGAGGACAGGCCCGTAATCAGTTCCAACGTACTGGCGAAACGATGTAAGTCCAGGACGTCATAAACTGAGGACCTCCTGTAATTTCAATATTGATATATCGGATGACATTCTATGTAATTTATATGTTAGGAGTGACATTGACAAGGGAAATGATTGGTCATTGGTCATGAACTTTCCAGTAACTAGTTCTCTGCTACATGTGCTGCAGACGGTGCTGAGTGTTGTAAAGAACAGAGTCAGAGCTGCTCCGTTGGACAAATTGTACGACAAGCATCTTTTTCTGCATTATGTTTTCTACAAAGAATTTAAAAAAAAAAGTTTTCCTATGGCTTCAGATCTCTCCATCTGTCTCCATCTGAAGCCTGAACAACAACTTCATTCCTCATTTCTATGACCATCATAAAATCACACCAGGGCTGCAGGATGTTGCAAACCTCTGAGAAAGAAAGAGAGGGGATGAAGGCAGAAAAAGGGCATCTCATAAAAAGACTGATATGATTTATATGCGGAGACAGTGAGCGTCATTAGCGTGATCTTTCACACTTTTATCATGCATTTGTCTCTCTTAACTGGTCTCTCAAATTTTGGGGAAAATGTGAAAATATGTGTATAGTAATTACAAGTGTCAATAATCATTTGTTTTGTGGTGATGCAGTTTGGTGAAACAGACGCCTAAAGACTTCAGATTAGTACTCTCTGTGTGCTTCTTATGCTGTCCCAGCTATTCCCTCAACAGGGCTCCACTTCCTCGAGGCCCCTTTAGCTAATCCTCTGAAACCTCTGATAGTTTTATGGCTTGGTGGAACTGACTTTAGGATGGGAGAAGAAAGGGCCGGCGACCACAGCTTAAACCAGTAATTGGTTCAGGCTTGAAAACTGATACGGATGCCTTGACCTCTTGCCAGTCTGGCAGCCAGAAAGCCACTCTCCGTCCCATCCGTGTGCCTGCATGCTGGCCTGCCTACGCTCCCCTGGTCAGAAAAACAAACACAGAATGCAGAAATGTTTTTTCCTGGCTTACACCTTGGTCCCAGGGCATGCAGCCCACAAGCTAACCAGCAAATGAACAGAGGGCAAGAGGCCGGTCTGAGGTCTGACTGTCACATAGCGAGGGAAAAAAAATAAAAAGAGAGACTGGGGTTCACTTGTGAAGAAGAAACTAGTATATAATAATTCAGGTTTCCTTTACAGTATTTTAGGATTTCTTTCATTAAAATTAAGCAATTTTTCATGCTTTACATTGATACTACTGCTGCCAAATACCTACTTTTGTGGTGTTTCATTCAATGTGAAGGCCATAAATTTCAAGACAAGGCATTTACAATGCATTTGTTGGCTTCTAAAATGTAAAGAATTTCTACTGTTGTCTTGTTTATAAATGTAAACTGGTTGACAGATGCAAACAAGCAAATCAAAGGGTCTGGAAAACCGTTAAGGGCCCTATTTTGGACTATAAACAGTCTCTACAATGTCTATGAGCAAAATAAAATGCAACAGAAAGGAAAGACGCTACAATCTGCAAAAATTTCACAATATCTGAGGAACCGATCTAAACAAAAGCTTGACATATTTGTTTTTCTGTCTCTGCAACAGGTCTTCTGGAGATCAAATCAGTGGATGTGGGAGTGGTGGCCATCAGGGGCCTCAGCAGTAACCACTACCTGGCCATCAGGAAGAACGGAGTTCTGTACGGAGCGGTGAGTAGCAGTTTGATGCTGATCTGCCTCTTTTTTTTTTTTTTTATAAAAGATATCCAAAATCTTTTGCAGCTTCGCCACGGTTCAGTTCAACAGATGACAGTGTCAAAATTCATGAATCAAAAGTCTAAGACGAGAGATATATTCTCTCTAAAGTGGTGACTCTGTGGCTTTGAAGTTTCTTGAATACATTCTAAAACAATAGACAAGGGTGCAAGACTCGCTATTCCAAAAACAGGAACCACAGTTCGTCAGTGTGAGCTCTCCTCTCCGCTGCCTACCTCTCCATTCACAAACCGGGAACACAATCCTTCAGTTACTCTTTTCTGCTTGGATCCCTCTGGGGAGAGCAGCCCTTGTTTCATCTGTTTTCTCTCTCTTTCTCCCTCCTTTTCTTCATCTCATTCTCTCCCTCCTTTTTTTTTTCTTTCCTCTTCCTCTTTCCTTACTTTGAAAGACCCGATTTTCAGCGTGTCTCTCTGGAGCCGCACCGCAGATGAAATGACACACGGTAGAATAGAAGGGAAAAAAAAGAGGCATTTTGTTGCATGGCCTGAAACAGAATTCCCATGACGTCTTCTGCTCGGTGCAACACAAGCCATGGCGGCTCGGCGGTGAAGGGCTGGCGTTCGATTACACTTGATGGGTTTACACAGTGACTTCTTTATCCAGTCCTAATCAATTGAAATCATTGTTTGGTTGCATCGCCAGATTAAGACACGTTTTTCACCATTTTTACAATGAATTTATACCAGCGACGAAGAATGGATTTTAACTGCTATGACCACAATACAATGTAAAGAGTTTCTGCTTTTAAAGTGCTGATTTAGCAAGTGCAACTCTTAGTAAAATGTCATGAATAATCTTTTAATGTTAATTGAAAGGCAGCCAGCAAACACACACGCGGTTCAATCGCACTGAGCACCAGTGTAAGTTAAAAAGCTGCACAGTGTTTGTAAAATATTTTCGTTTTGCTTTGGGAACATTCAGTTTTACTTCTGGAACTAATTTGAACCGCTGTGGCCAGATACAGAGAGAGAGAGAGAGACCGAGAGAGAGATACTGAGCCCGAGTGTGTGTGTTTGTGTGTGTGGGGCGACTGCATTTTTGCTTGTGAATATCAACTGCATCTAGTTAACTGGCTGTTTAAGTGACGCTAGCCTTAAGCACAAGGGCAGCTTCCAGTAAACTGACAAACGCTGCTCTCTCAGATCATTTTCTCTTCATTTACCAGTGGGTGGTCACTGCAGTAATGCAAACCACAAACTGAGTGTCACGATGCTCTTATGCTGGCAACGAGCCTGAACCTTTAGGATGCCGCATCTTATGTAAAAGCCCTCTGCCCCCTGCTCATCCACCAGGCCACACCGCCGCCGCTCCGGATCACAGACAAACAAACAAACATTCACAACAATTCAGTGTCCAGTTCTGTACAATTGGCCTTGAATACGCCGGGGATTGCTCTGAAGCAACGGCTGACCATTTGTTGATCTGCGCTGTCACAAGGAGTAAAGTGTCAGTTTGCTGTTGCCGTGCTCTGACAACATCCAAAAGAAAAACGCAAACATTAGAAAGCACAAACATAACTAAGAGAAAAGCTACAAAAGAACAATAGTCAAAGGTTAAGATGCGGCTGCTATTTTGCAGTAAAGACTAATTATTAACATGAGTCATGGAACTAATAATGACAGTAGAATAATAAGAGGAGGAACAGAGGACAAGAAGTTTGACTTGGGGATCCAACTGGGAGCCAATCACTCTCTGAACTAGGGCTGGGCGATATGGCCAAAAAATAAAATCTCGATTTTTTTAGTCATCTTGGACGATTACGATTTTAATAGATTTTTGTTGTTTCTTTGCGGTCTGTTTGCTATGGCTAGTGCTAGCCATGCCGCACTCCTGTGGCTGCGGGCACTTTTTCCATTCTTTAGGATGCCTCTGCCGGAGGTGCTGAAAGAGGTTAATTGTGCAGCTACTCTTCATTTTCACAGTACTTTTGCAAACCTTGCACATGACTGTAGTTTGCTCCGTGTTAGTCTTGTCAAAGCCGAACCACTTCCATATAATCGATGTAACATGAGGCCCTTTTCTCGCGACCAACTCTTTGTCTGCCTTTCTGTCCGCCATGAGGGGGGTGTGAGTGTTTTGGCAGAAGGAGATGAGAGGCGGAAGCAAACGCCAGTGCACAAGTCGTGAAAGGCAGAAGAATCTGTATTGTTATATATTTAAGCTCACCTCGATTTTACAATTTGGCAAATTTTCAAATCGTCAGGCTTTAAAAAGGTGAATTAATCAAATTAATTCGATTTATCACCCAGCCCTACTCTGAACCCTCAAAAACCATCAAAAATTGATAAAATGAAACTGTAGGAACAAAAATAATTGTCAGATTTTTACCTTTAGGGTAGTCCCTGCACAGCATCACTGTGATGTGCCATTTGTTAGGAAATAAATCCAAATCCAAGCTTGACATAGCGATATTTCACCAAAGTCACTTTATTCTAAAGCTTGTTTTATGCTTGACGAGTCCCAGAGAACAGTGCGGCTCGGTGCGGATGAATTATGTCTTTTTCGCAGCCACACCCCCTCACATGGACCATCTCAAGCAGAAAACTTCCACATCGTGCACCTCCAAATTTTTTTAACAATGCGGACGGAGACGCGGAAAACTGGTGAAGAACAGGAGTTCCTAGCAGCAGAAGTTCAGGCATTTATGCGATTAATCACACAGAGATCACCGTGGTAACCAGGATATGAACGATTTATGACGTGAAATTAAAACTAACTGCTGAAATGCAACTGTTCGTTAAAATTCCATATTGTAAGTGATGGAAAGAATGGCAAACTTCTTCTACTCTAGTTTAGTATTAGAGTAGACTAGGTGCCCCCTGCAGGTTGGTAGCAGACACCACATGGAGTATAACGTATAAAGTCACTAGGACCCGAATTCATGAGTATTCGGTCATTGGTGGAATCCGAATATTGGTAAATGGTCTGTATTTATATAGCACTTTACTATACCTGCAAGGTACCAAAGGCGCTTTACAAGATACGTCACATTCAATCATTCACACACACATTCACGCACTGATGGCGGAAGCGGCCATGTAAGGCACTAACCACGACCCATCAGGAGCAATTAGGGGTTCGGTGTCTTCTCAACATGAGTACAATGGGCCGAGGATTGAACCGGCAACCCTCCGGTTGAAAGACAGCCGCTCTACCCACTGAGGCATTTCACTTCATTAGTAAAGAAGAAGACAAAAGTCAAAGACGGAGACATCCATGCTAATTCTATGCTAATGCTGCCGGATTCTGACGATGAACACTCTGGGCCTGAATATCCGGAGTCCAGAAATTGCTATTCGGACCAGCCATAAAAGTCACACACGTTCTCTTGAGCAGATTTACAAGCGCCTCATTTCCGTGTCACCTTCGTGTGAAAACCATAACCCAGCCTTAAATGTCTATGCCACAAAAACACACTATTTGCACTAATCAGATTCTGTAAAAAAAAAAACCCGAAAATTCTGCACTTCTCTCCACAATCAAGATGCCATTTTTCACTGAGCTGCAACCAACAGTCACTTGGAAAAAATTCTGGGACTTTTCAGCTGAACTGCAGGCTATGTACACAAAGAGAAGACCAGTATGGAATCTAAAATGGAATTTGTAAAATATGTATAGAATGTAGAGTCACCACATTTCCACTATTGGAACACCAAAGAGGTCAATCATACAAATTTCATTTTTTATGATTTATGGCATTTTACCTTTAATGACATTGTTGAGGTCTCTCTACATCTAGTCTTGGTTGTTCTCTTTCCATAGAGGTTCAGAGCTTCATATTGCAGTGAAAAATGAGCCCACACACATAGAAACTGCTTGGGGTTCAGACGATTTAAAGAATACTTAAAATTATACAGCTGTGGTTAAGCAATATAAAAACCGACTGACTTAGAAATTAATTAAGTTACAAGAGGCAACAAAACTTGACTGAGAAATCTTCCGATGTCATGCGGCATCAGTCAAGTGAAGAAACGGACCATATGTGCAACAGTCGACATGAATCTGCTTCCAAAAACATCCAGTTTAATTAAATTGTTGTTTTTTTTAATTGTTAGGTCAAAACATTTGGGGAAAACACTCATCACAGCATTTCCTTACAGCCCAGCATGTTTGGTTAAAAAGTGTAACATAAGATAAAGAAAAACTGAATCAGAGAGAAGCTAGAAGCAGAGAGAGTTTGACTTTTTCAATAACACACGTTCAAAAAAGTTTCCGATACATTTTCTGAGATGAGACTAATCAGTAGCTCACCAATTGTTTTAACTGTGCACACGTCATGTACTGTATATGTGTTGTAGTCCAACAGTGATTAATTATTTTGGCAAGACGGTTGGGTTTTAAGTCCACATGTTAGAAGGTGGCGCTCTCATCAAAGCAAACAAAGGAACACAAACCCTGAACATGACCTACAGTCTCTGGAATTCTGCTTCAGTTTGTGTTCGCATGCTGTACGTCACATTAACGCTCCGTGTTTCTCCTCCGCAGAGGGACTTCGGTCCGGACTGTCGACTAATCGAACGCATTGAGGAGAACAAGTACAACACCTACGCTTCGGCTGAATGGCGGAACAAGAAGAAGCACATGTTTGTGGGACTGAACGCCAACGGGAAGCCGTTGAAGGGAAGGAGGACACGGAGGAAAAACACAGCTACTCACTTCCTGCCCATTGTGGTGCGATGATTGGACAAATCAGCCGAGAAAGCAGCTCTGCAGACTGCAGGGTGTCGGACATTTCTGGAGCTACAGCGATGACTACATTGGATAGATCTGACTCTGATCTGTATGATGCACTGAGGAGGAAAAGAAAGAAAACCTATAGACTTTTTCTCCCTGTTGAATAAAGACATTTCTATTTTTAAAGAAAGAAATAAGATATATCGGTATACAATGTATATATTATTTTCTGTTTTAAGTTATAAAGTACACTGGCACAGTAAAAAATATGAAAAGAAATGACTTCTGTGCCAAAATGTGATTCAGTAACTCACATTTCTAGATTTGTGTACACGTGAAGTGCGCGACTGGGAAGAGATGAAACGACAAAAGACGTAAGAAAAGAGAGGGAAGTGGAGGAAGTATTATTAGAAAGCTGAGTGACTGAGGACAAGAGGAAAAGACAAGAAAGCTGGAAAAGAAAAAGAACGCAGAGCCGAAACAACGTAGTCAAGAAAGCACCAAAACAGCAGCAAGTCTAACACTATCATGTTTTTTTTTCTTTAAATTTATTTATTTTGTATAATATTTAACGAAAAAGAACAAAAACACAAAAAGGACAAGTTATTGTCTTTTTTTACCATTTATGCTTCTCTTTTTGAATACTAATCATTTAAACCTGAATAAATATAAAGAATATATTTGTCTTTAACTTGTTTGACTGACTGATTCCTTTTAAAACATTCTCACTGTTCGTAAATTGGTCATTCTTTTGCAAAATCCCAGCAAAAGCAGTTAATTAACCCAATGAACTCCAAAACTCACCCACAGGCTTGAGAGACTTGCTGTTTTTTTTTTACGCAAAATGACACTGTTTGTCAGAGCAAGAAACAGTTAAAACTAAAAGTGTTTTCAACTTTCTGACTCTACTTAAACTTACATATCCCTTTGATGAGCAGTGTGAGTCAGGAGATACCCATTTTCCATTGGATTTGGATCATTTTTGACCCATGTTGCGAATCAAAGAATAAAATACTGATATTTAACAGATTTTTATCAATATAATCTATATTTTATAAAATACAGATTTTATTGATTTTTTCAATATAATTTATATTTTATGAATATAGTCTGTAGTATTTTATAAAATACTGATATTTAACAGATTTTTTATAAATATATCTATATTTTATAAAATACTGATATTTAATCAATTTTTTTATAAATATATCTATATTATATAAAATACTGATATTTAATCGATTTTTTCAATATAATCTCTAATATTTTATATAATATTGATATTTAATGGATTTTGTATAAATAAATCTATATTTTATATAATACTGATATTACAGATTTTATTAATATAATCTACAATTTATAAAATACTGATATTTAACAGATTTTTATAAATATGTCTATAGTTTATAAAATACTGAGTTTTTTCAATTTTTTATTATAATCTCTAATATTTTATATCATATTGATATTTAACGGATTTTGTATAAATAAATCTATATTTTATATAATACTGATAATACAGATTTTTATTAATATAATATACAATTTATAAAATACTGCCATTTTATTTAAATAACATGTTTTTCAACCCTGCCACCTGGATTCAAGGTTCAGAGGATTGATATTATGTTGTCACACTACTATTTCAAGCATCAAAAGTGACATTTCATGCCTATTTAAGACGACATTTTGGCAGCTTCACAGCATTATAATCATCTTTTTAAGTACTCAGAGTTTGCAACAAACCACGTAAACCGGTGGAGTGCTGTTAAAATCAAAGGCGTGAATCCGGAATCTGCAAGAAATTAGAGCTTTGAGAGGAGCCCAGCAGACAACCCGGCTGATTAGTTCAGGGGTTTTCGTTTCTCGCTGCAAAATCCTCTCTCTTACAAGTACACATGGCTAACATGGCTTCCTGGAGGATAAACACTGTCTTTTATGTGATAACAACAAAGACAAAAACAGGCTTAAGAAATGGCCCCCACACACACACACACACACACACACACACACACACACACACACACACACACACACACACACACACACACACACACACACACACACACACACACACACACACACACACACACACACACACACACACACACACACACACACACACACACACACACACACACACGGCGGCTGGGTAGAGAAGTGTGTGCATCAGTGTGGTCTAAGCAGCTGGGAAAAGCCTCCTCCTTGACCTTACGTGTCTGAAACCTGTTGCTGTACCCCCCGAGACAGAAAGACACATGGAGCAGGGCATATGGTATAACGTAAATATCACTCCTTTGTTTATCACCTGATTCTAATTAACTATGATGTCATGTTTTCTTTATTCCTCTTTTGCTTTTTTCCCCTCTCTTTCTCTTTGACTCGCTCTCCGGTGTTGTTGCCGTCTGCGATTTCCCATCTCCGCTGCATTTGCGTCTTGTGTTTTTTTCCCCCACTGTTTTATAAACTTTTGCCGTGTCTCGCTAAAGTTCACGCGGATTCCAGCACATAGCGGGATCAAACGTGGAACAAGGTTATCGGAGAAACACAGAGAGTCTCCCTCTGCTCAGGGCCGCGGCGGTTGTAATTTGTTCATTGCGTCCGTCACTTTCAACTCTCTGCCATCTGTTTCTCTGCGAGTGTGTGTGTGGAAGTAAGTTCATTTCCGAGTATGATGGAATCCACCAGAGATGGTCCGTCCCGCTGTGTTTATTACAAAAAGGTCCTCGATCCTCTTATTGTGCGCAGGAATCCTCAGTGTCTAACACTCATGTCAAAATGTGAGTAAGTATGATGCATCGGAGGGAGATTCAGATTTCCTTTCATCCTCCCAGGGCATCCAGCCCTTTGTTTATATGATTACTTGGGTGTTCTGTAAACGACATATCAAGTACAATTACTTTGAAATGTGTTCAAGACACTGATACCCCCCTCTTTCCCCCTGTTCTCCCTCCCTCATAAAGTTCAAGGGCTGGCATTCCTAGCCCAAGATGTCTTTATTATTTGGTGGTGCAGCTTCAGAGATGTAGAACATCCCATTTAAGCCCTCATTGGAACACACAGTGAAACATATTCTTATTATATTCGAACCAAATTTGGCCACTTGTTCATTCAGAGGAATCAAGTTTGCCTATGTAACATGTAGACCTTTTATTGCGACTTTGACATGACTTAATGCGCTCTTGCCGTTACCCGTAATCCACAACAAGGGCAGACTTCATTTAGTCAAGACAGATGTTTCACACTGATTATCAATCCCGATGATTCCCGAGTTCGGCGGCACCGAGCCAGAAGTTCCCGTTTGTGCAGTGCGCTCTTGCATGTTTCTAAAAACTGTTTGCTGTGTCATTTTTTAGTGTTGTGCTTGGATATGTTTGGTTAGTGTTTGGTTTGTCGAGGCATGTGGCGAGGCTCTGTATGCGGTTTCTGTTTTGACTACATCAGGATCTATCGGACCTGTGTCGGACCTCAAATGAAACGTACACCATCGGCTTCACACGTTCACAGCTCCTCTGTTTGCTCAGAGAGTCTTGTGGCCGCGCTACCTGACCGCAGCAGCAGCTGTGAATATTTTACATCCTGGTGAGAGGGGGCGAGAGAGCCAGAGAGAGAGAAGAGGGGATAGAGAGAGAGAGAGAGAGAGGCTGCAAGAAGCTCTGAATCGGAGAAAGACGAGGTGGTTTGGAGGAGAGGTGAAAAACTGAAAGAACCACAGTCCTGGGGGCATTTACAGCAGTTGAGGGTGGAGGGGGGATGAGAAATAAAGGGAGGAGGGGGTGATGTTTGTCGAGGGGAGGCAGTTTGGACGTGATGCCAAAGGGTGAGAGGCGGGAGTGAGTGGGGAAGAGGAAAAAGGGGTGATTGGGGCGTTTAATGAAGTTGCCAGAAAATTTGGGGAGGGTGGAGTTGAAGGGGGGTGACTTGAAGGGGTATTTGCAGAAGTAAAGAGGGTTGGGGGGGGCAAAGGGGGCTTAGGGGCAATCACTGGAAGCAGACCAAGGGAGTTCCTGGAACCCAGAAGGTGAACCAGGAGTCCTCCCCCTCTCATGTTCGGCTCATTTTACCCAATTTTGTTTTTTTCTGTACCATTCAGACAATGACGCTCAACTACTTTGTCTTCCTTATCTGACATCTTTTCTCTTGTCATTAAAGCTCAATGAATCACAAGTTTGTGTAGAACCAAATTATATGACTATGTACCCAAACATGGCACCAGTTTCATAGTATTTTATCTCACTGGAATCAACATTTGCTCAGCAATATCATCACTGGTCTGCATGAAACAAGCAAAGGAACAAAAAAAAGCTCTGATAAAATCCCTGTCAGTGAGCTTCACATCAGCAAACAGCAGACAGACAAATGCTAATGCAAAGCAAAGGACTGTTGAAGAAAGGCAAACATTTAAAACCACATATTTTTCTTAGGTGGTGGAGACCAAAACAAAGCTAAAAGTGAATTATCTCTCTTCACATTAGCTCTGTGAAAGGGAAACAAACAATGTGGCTCAGATGAATCTACAAAACACTATTCCTGTTCATCCACATGCACAGGACGGGAGGAAAGAAAGCCGAATGGAAGACTGGAAGCGCTATCTAAACGTGCTAACTAGCTAAATGTCTACAATCTTTCTCTATGATCAGTCCCCACCTTTACTGTAGCAATCGTATGTCATGGTTGCGACAGTTCCTCACTCCCCTAGTGGTGAAAAATCATAACAGTCATCAACTATGGACAGTTTAAGTGGAAGATTTTATTGGATTGTAGGAATATCAGCATCTGTTTATGTGATGTGGAAATCACAACTAAAAGAGGCGTTTTCTGAAGTCTTTTTTGGCTTCAGAGTGAGATGAAATCTGATAAATTGCTTTTTGTGTTACTGTAAAAGAAGCTTAAGTTTGAAAAAACGGGGGTAGCGAAGGCATGGAAGTAGATAATCTTAATTCTGATGTTTTGTTTTTATATAACTTTTTTTTTTTTTTTTTACAGTGGTACAAGTCTTGTTTGTACACAAGCAGCAGGTTTTGAACTAAAAAAAAGACAAGCTTTGGTTCCGCTGCACTGATTTTTAGAATTCTTTAACTATCCATCATAAGTCTGAAAAATTACAGAAGTGCAGTAATAAGTCATTGAATGCCAAATAGTTTAACAAGTACTAAAGCTTTAGTTAAAGGTAAATATCAGATAGAATAAACAAGTAATTTTGGGATTAAGTAAGAATTTACTGGGATCGATGGAGCTCCAAATGAAGACAATGAACAGACGTTTCTCATGTTGAGATGTCTGAGTAACAAAGATGATACTGAATTCTTTACCTGGGGATCGAAAGTTACTAACATTTTTAATTTCTATGACTATGGCAATTAGCACTTTACCGGTGGTGAACCTAAAACTTTTCCTTCATTCTTGCAGTTTCCCTTATTTGGTCACATATTACTTGCTATTTGTTAGAAATGTCATAGGTATTTGACACTTAAAAAGGGTTTTGTTTAAAAGCTTTTCAAGACCTCAAGTAACCGTAGATGCATTGGCATAGTAAAGAGTTAAAGTTTGAAGTGTAAATTATTAGTTCCCCCCCTCCATCTTTTCAGTCTGCTCTAAACACACTTAAAGAGCTGTAAGTTTAAATACAGAAATAAGCATAATTCCATCTCATTTGTAAATATGCTTTAACACGCACTGTCACATCCAGTAGTTCACCCCCTGCCTGCCCCCTTGATATACACAAACATGCACACAGTTTTAGGTCTCTATTCTGGTTCAGAAGTGACCTGTACCTGGAGCGAAGCCTCAGCTCCATCTGAACATCTCCTGAGGGCTTCAAGTTTCCTGCAACAGGTGGCTCAAACATTTGCCTTGGCCAGCACTGAGGTGAAGCCTCTGTTTATCGATTCGGAAAGAGTGTGGAGAGTCAGGAGGAGGGGAAGACCGAAATAAAAAGACTGAAGAAAAAAAAAAACTTATAAACTCTGAGCATGTCAGCGAGAGCAAGAAACATTCAGGAAAACTCATCCTGACACAGAAGTCCCTAAACTGTGACTCACTGAAGGAGTGTTTCATCTTAATGCACTGGCTGCACGGAGATAAAAACAAGAATGTAAACATGCATTTTGTATTGCTATTTCAGTCAAAGCTGTGATAAACCTATGAAACATTTTCCAGAGCCACATCCAGAACAGGGTCACATTATTCTCCAGTTGTCTCATCTTCTAAATTTGCCTCACTTCATTTTATTTCCACTTTCTCTCCTCTGCTCTGCTTCTCCTCTCCTCTCCTCACCTTTACTCCTCCACCCCCTGCTCTCCAGAGGAATATGCCTGCAGCCTAAATGAAAATATATTTGTTGTTTTTGTTGGCCTTCTCCCCTCAAACTCCACTGGCGTGATTCAGCCTCAGACCCAGGGTCGCTGGAAGCAGCTATGGCAGCAGAAAGCCTCTATTAGTCCTTGATCGCTGGCTGCCTGACAGCAGAGTCAACATGCAGGGCATTAGGGCTTGACATGGGATCAAATAAAGACTAATTTATTGGCTGCTTGCATACGGTTAAACCACATTAACCATTGCCTTTCCCGGTTTTGTTTTTTAATAATTAAATCTGCCGCAATTAACAAATGACAAGATTTAATTAACAGGAGTATTTATTTTTATGAGAGCAAAACTAAAAAAGAAAGATGCTTTATAATTAGTGCTTAGAGAAAACACAAAATAACATAAAAGGTAAAATAACAGCCTGTCATGAAGTTCTTGCATTGTTGCCATTCGTTGCAGGTATGAGCCTTAAAAACTAATGATTTCAAACCTGAAACATCCGTTTTTTTTGGTTCAGTTTTTCCACTGTAAGGCATTTGCTGATGTAAAAGAGGATTTGGGCGAACGTCATGTTTACATTGCAGAGGAACAATTTTGGTGCATAGAATTTGAAGCTGTTATGACAGAGAATACCTTTAACATCTGCTACTGATTTGTGTGGATCCACGTGTAGAAAAGTGTCATCAAACAGATTCTCACTCTCACATTGTTTTTCACTGCACAGACCTCCAAGCCTGATGTGGAGGTGTTTGTAAGATGGATTAAATCCATTTAGACACCAAAATACCGAACAGTTACAAAGTGATACAGGCAAGACTATACAAGGTCAGGGTATTTGTAACGCTGTCTCTGGTCTTCATCATGTACCACATGAACAAAGTCCTACAGTATGAGATAAAAATACATCTTCTGGTTGCAGCAAATGGTCTTTCCAAGGCCTAAACTTGAAGGCTATGTCTTTAGATCTGTAAAACTTACAGAATTAGTGAAACATAGGCCAAGTAAAAACTTCAGATAAAGAAAATGCCACCTAATGATCAGGTATGGAGGTGGGATGCACAATATTAGATTTTTGCCAGTGTCCAACATGCCGATATTGTCCAACTCGTTTTGGCTAGTTGCTAACAAAAGCACAAATTTCTTCCACAAATTTGCTGGGAATGTCAGGACTCTTTTCTAGTGGAATTAACATGTTCTGTCCTATCACTCCTCACTCCTATCATGATGCCTCACAGACAGATGCACACAGAGACACACTGTGGCATCGTGAAGACCTCCAATCTGAAAATGTATTTTATGATGTCATGCTGCAGCTCTAAAGCGACATGAGGTATTTAAAAGTCCATAAAGTGGTTGAGATTGTTTTACATTTGGATGTTTAGTCATTGTCCAAAGCTCTAATATTTCCAGATTTTATTTTATTTATTTACTTCTTTATTTGACAAGGACAGTGCACATTAATGATTGTCTACTTAGACATCAATAGACGTAAATATGCCAGATTATAGAAACAATTCTAATTTACATCCGTTCCTAGGCAGGTTAAAAAAAACATAACAGCGAAACATCGGACAATAGGTCACATCAAAAGGACCATAGCTCACAATAAAAGCATGTTATAAAAAAAACACTGAGAAGTTAAAGGCTAATGGTTGCAAGACTGGTTCATTTTCAGTCACTGCTTAAGGTGAGTTTCGAATTGTATCCATCCATTCATTATCTGTAACACCTCATTAGGGTCATGGGGGGCTGGAGTCTATCCCAGCTGATTTAGGACAGCCTGAACTTGTCACTAGTCTATCACAGGGCTACACATAGAGGCAAACAATTACACTCACACCTACGGACAATATAGAATCACCAATTAACCTCAGCATGTTTTTGGACTGTGGGAGGAAGCCAGAGAACCCGGAGAAACTCCACAAATGCACAGGGAGAACATGCAAACTCCATGCAGAAAGATCCCAGACCATGACGCGAACCAGGGATCTTCTAGCTACAGCGACAGTTCTAACCACCAAGACACTATGCAGCCCTTAAGATTTGATGTCTTCTCCAAAAACTGTTTTTCACTTTGTGCTTTTGTGTTGACCCAAATCAATACTGTCAAGACATTTTATATTCTAAAATTAAGAATGTGCAGTGTACTGTGGAAATATGTTTTCTCTGAGGGCGTTCCTGTTTCCTAGCTTGTTTGTTTTCTCGATTTCTTTTTCTAACATATGCATCTGTGAGAATTACAGCGACCCCATAATCTTCCACTGGTGAGACTGTTGGTAATATGAGCGGCTTGTGGCTGGCGTTGGTGTGTTGTATGTGGTGAGGGTCGAGTAAAGTAAGGACAGACCGAATGTGCTGAACATGAGGTAAGGTGGTAAAAGGAGTGAGTGGGTTTTTTGTGGTGGTGTAGGGAGATTACTGTGGTGCAAGCTTACAGGAGGGTTGTTGTAGCAGAGAGCTATTTTAGGAGCTTCAGCATGTGCGCGTGTGTTTTGGATCTCATTTATCCAAAGTTATATAGAGTTAGTGTGTGAAATACAAATACTTATGCAACTCTGTTTTTAATATGCAACATTTAAAATGAATTTAGGCCATCTATTTTCATTTCAAAACCTCCTGGCATAGATTCAGACATTCAGTCTTTTTGTGTCCTTTCTGAGTTTGAAATTTCCCGTTTTGTTGCTGTTTTTTTAGAATGATTTTCCATGACTATTATGAGTCAAAAGTAACTCTAAATGCACAAATACCTAATGGTATCAAATGTAATATAATTCCCCTGTCACATACTTTGCTAATAATTACATCATGTACTTGAGAGTCTCAATTACTCATAAATGCTTGTGAGAGTCAGAGTTATTAAGTGATTTTTTCTTTTTTCAGTTTGCTCTCATTTACTCCCCCCTTTAGCTAAGCTCTCTCTGGCTGTTGCTACAATTGAGCTCATTCTTGGAGACTCTCAAACTACTTCATGACACACAAGCCAAGAAAATCAACACATCTGAAAAAAGAGGCTCAAGTACGCAGTCTTGAAAGCTATCATGCATGAGCATTTACACAGGCTGTTGGGCTCAACTGTACCTCGGTTCCAGATTCAGTGTGATGCTGTGTCTTAGGTGGGTTTAAAATCAGAGAGAAAAATAGTCCAAGTGTCTAGACACAGTGTTCGACTGCGTGGTAATAAACAATATGAAGGGTCTGCATGGGTGAAGATAGTGGAGCCTTAAATGCGGAGTTTAAAGAGGAGTACCTTTCAAAATGTCAATGAAGAAACTATTTCATTAATGAAAGCTTTTATCAAAACTCAAACTACTCTAGCTCGACTGCAAGACAGCCAAAAGTTTGCTATAGAGTGCAAACAGATAGAGGGTAAAAAGGTGAGAATGCTGATTAGATAGAGAAACCCTGCCACAGCTAAGGCAGTCCAGGGGAATGCTACCCTAATGTTTTTTAGTTATTCATTTCTAGTTACCACAGATATATTTGCAGCTGCATGAAAACTAACCCTACCAGCCATAATGGGGTAAAACAATCGTACATAAAAGGAATATATGTGGGGGCTGAATAGGACAAGAAGACAAAAACAAGACTAAAAAATGCTGGAAAACAGCCTCGTCATATCCGAACAATGAATCTTTTTCATGCACATATTCTCGAATGCTGTTTTGCAGCCAAGTCACAACCATTTGAAACACCCGCAGACCAACTGAGTGAGAACGGTCACAACAAAAACACCCGTGGACCACATTGTGGCAGCCAAACGTCAGATTAAACATACCGTAAGCTTGATTTTAAAAATTAAGGAACACATTTGTGCTGTCCGTCACAAAACCCAACACATGCGCTGCCCCATGAATCTCAAGTGTTTTGAGAACAGATTTGGTCACAAAACAGTGAAATCTTCTGAAAAGTTGACGCATTTTCATCTCTGAAAGTAAATCTATACAAGTGGAAGGCAGTTTGGTGTCAATTCAAGATCAGTGACACTGAAAAGTAACATTCCTTAACATTGATTAGTTCTTATTCATATGTAATTTTCTACAAAACGTCGTCAAAATAGCAATCTAAACTCTTAAAAACAAGTTCACAGGATCACGATGCTCTCAACTGAGGTCTTTCTGAAAATCTGGGTCAAATATAGTCTTGACATAACCTGCTTGGAACCACATTAACAATGCAGTGACCATAATTATATGATCTGTTGCAGCACAAACCAACATCGTGAGACCAACAGGTCAGTGTTAAGCTTTAAGTTTACTCGCAAACCCACTAATCTCGCATGATGAGACAGAACAAGGCCCTGAGAAAATAACTTCACTTGTTTCTCTCCCCTCCTGCTCCAGAATAAAACAATGCCTGCTTCATTTCAACCGAGCTCCTGCCGGGCCCCACAACAGGCTAATCACGGAGAAGATGAGTCCTGTGATGATTCGGTTGTGGTGTGTGGGAACGCACACATGTGTGCAGACGCATGATGTGGTCTCAGCAGCACAGAGCTCAGAGGAACCTTGATGAGGTTTTCAGTGATGCACTTAGCCTTTCAGCACAGCAGAAGATGTCCCATTGATGTCATGGCTTGCACGTGCTCCACGCCGGGGTACCATCGCTGGACTGCATCTTCAACTCATCTCCATTAGAAGACAGATTCAAGATGCTCAGAGCAACTCAAGGCATTCATAGGAGTCCAAGGCAACAATTTATGAGGAGAACATGTTTTGGGGATTCCAAACTAGATTTGTTTATGTGGACATGATAATCAAATGACAAACTACTGATCAAAAGCAGCCAGATAAATGTACTTGATGAATTATAAGCAAACAACAGCCATCCTTTAACAGGTGAGCCACACGCTGCACTGCAATTCTACACTTTAGTTTTGATACAGTTTGGACTCTGCTTTGCATGCATCAAAATCTGATCTCCATCACTTCATTACAAAAGAAAACCAAGGCATGTAACAAGTGATAACAGTCCAGCAGAGGCAATGTGATGATGTCTCAATGCTAAGAGCACCCTCAGCGTACATAATACAGTAAAAAAAAAAAAAAATCTTGTGGCAAATGTGAAGCACATGTTGGCTCCATATGAAAGTAATAAACAGCTTCTGGCCCCATGTCCCCAATTCCAGCCGTCATACAGGGCGAGCGCAGATAATAGCAACAATGACTGTCCAAAACACATTTAATTATTTAGCACGGTGCTTTCAAGCCCTCAAGGTTATATGAGACACAATCACTCACTGCTAATCACATAGTTTGAAATCCTAATCAAAGTCATGTGTGAAAGTTTAGAGTAATTTTAGTAATGAGCTCAGGTTTCGATGATATGATTGTGGGAAGTTGACCGCCATCCCAGAAGAGTGGAAAACGTAATTTTTTGATACTGGATATTTTTTGTTGTTCAGTAAGGCCATGCTCAGAAACAGTGATTACATCTGTTTTGACACCAGGCAGACTTGCACATAAAAGTACTGATAATATATTTGAAGTCGGTATGATTGCTGATAGCAGGAGCTCCTCTGTGTCCTCAGCAGACATGGGCTGGCTCATGTCCTCTGGGTGTCCCCACCGTCTGGCACCCCGATTCACACATAGGCACACAAATCATCACAGCTCCAGCTTTAACAAATAAAACTAAAAGACAAACCGTTCCACACGACATTCTTGCTCTTATTTTTCTAGACACTCTAGACAACAGCACCAGACATTAACTTCAAAACTGAAGCTTGAAACAAAAGGAAAAGCCCTTCCTGAAAAAATCCGACTTTATTAGACTGTCAAAAATGATGGCCAGCTAATAGGAACCGCAAATCGCTGGAGACTTTGGGGCCTGAGTCTAATTCAGTCAGCCTCTCAGTCTTTTTTCCTGTGGAGAAAACAGTGGTTATGGCAGAAGAAGACTAGGATGGGCAACCGCAATGTCACTCACAGCACTGTGCCCAGACTCTGTGTGGGTACATGTGTGCAAACAGGCATTTCTGCATGGACATCTGCGGGCATCTGCAATATGAGTGCATTATTTTGCCTCTAATCCGTCATTTCGAGCTCCAGCAGGACGTCTAACCGCCCCGCTGTTTGATCACTCTAGCAGCATGAGGACAGTGGTGGTTTGGACTGGCATTCTCGTCTGTCCCCTCAGGTCACCCGCAGATCCAGATGTGAGATAGCTCAGTAACTCTGGTGGTGTCTGCTGGGGACCTCCAGCAGTTCAGTGTTTCCAATTTGCAGCTGCTGAATTTGGCGGGAAGCATTATTTTGCTGGAATTACTTAACCTCCGCTGTGCGTGTGTGTCAGAGTTGATATTTTTTTTCTAAAATGCACGTGTGTGTGTGTGTGTGTGTGTGTGTGTGTGTGTGTGTGTGTGTGTGTGTGTGTGTGTGTGTGTGTGTGTGTGTGCGTGCACGCGCTTGTGTGTCCCATAAAGGATGTCAGACTATTTCATAAAGGGCTCCTAAACGCTGTGCTCCTGCCGACTGTTTGTTTAGAAAGAAAACAAGCCGAATGAGACAGAGAAAAGAGACTCTTCAATTTCCTTATCTCTGATTCTCTCTGGTAACTGTCCAATATTCCATGGTGTGTGTGTGTGTGTGTGTGTGTATGTCTTTGCATTCTGTCTTCTCCTGCAGAGTCCAGTCTGTGCAACCTGCATTCACAAGCAGACTCTTTTGCTTTGCTTTCCGTAGTAACAACCTCCATATGGCAGGCGTTACGATGTTGGACTCTTTCTAGCATGAAATGGATCAGATAGAGACGATGACGGCACACACAGGTATTGATACCATTATATTAATGCAAACACTGGCAAATGTACAGTGAAGTACAAGGAGATATAGACACACAATTAACATTCATGAGCACACACGCAACAAATGCACATTCCCACACAGACACACAGGCGTTCACTAACCCCTGCTTGCAGGTTCCACTTCCATGTGTCTTTGATAAGGTGGATCTACCCCTTAGTGTGTCTAACTGCTGGGCCATCCATGTTTACAATGCAGTGACTCTGTTGTAAAACACTACACTGAAATGAGAGAAAAAGAAGGTTTCTAACTACAACAAATTATGAAGAATGTTTGCTCACAACTAATGTGAACATGCATTAAAAACCTAGTGTTTTCTATTTAGATACATTACCGTAAATTAATGTTTTTATTCCAGCTATAGTTAACCAGGATGTCTCTGGGCAGTGAGATGCCTCTTCTGAAAGGAAGTCTTGCTAAAGAGACCTAAATGGAAATATTTACCACTGATTTCGGCATTCTTAATTTTATCCAGAATTAAGCAAGTCTTGAAACAAAAATATAGCCCTTAAATACAGGAAACAACTACCTGCTATGTAAAAACAGAGTGGAGTGATGCTGTTTTTGGCAGAGAATGAGGTCACACTCCCTGTGTGTGTTGTGTTTCTGGCCACATGTGAATATTAGTGCATGTGAGTCCCTCCCTTTGAAACTGTTGAACAACACTTTATTTACTGTGCATTTTTATACTCTCATTCATACTCTCTCATTTTCCTGCTGTTTTGTTTTTTCATTCGGCTTGTTTTTGTCACTCATTAAGTATCTTTATTTAAACAATCCAACACTGTCGATTCAAAGTAATAAACTCTGGGATAAATCAGCTCCTCAGTCTTAACGCTTCACATTTCTTATTTAAAACATCTGACCAAAGCTCTGCAGCGTCGCACAGTTTTAACTCAACTGCCACCTGCTTTTTGTATTTTATATTATGAAGTGGTTCTCAGTCAGTTTGTGTCTTTTCTATAAATACAGAAAATATTTTTTAAAATGTTATTTACCTAATTTACACGCACTTTGTTTATTCATTTTAGCTCAGTGTGAGAGTCTCCACTGCTGTTTTCAGGCTCTCCTCGGTTACTGCTTTTCTGCTCCTGTATTGTGTGTTTGTTTCCAGTCACAGGTTTACTCCAGTCTGATAGACTATAGAAACAGACACACACAGAGTGGAGTGGGGGTGACCTTTCTGTAGTAGTAAACAACTTGTTTATAACTGAAGTAAACAACTTGTTCGGGCCATTCAATCTATTTTACAGTGCTAGCATGTGCAAATAGTTGTGGCTAAACTGTTACTTGTTCCCTATTGTAGACACAGCGTTTCTGGTTGTAAATTAAAGTGAAGGAAGACGTTCTTTGGTTCTGAATGGTGCCTCTGAATTTAGCACCGAGAACCTTTGAATTTTCTCCTGTGGATGATCTTAAATGGCAGGAGCACAGCCAGATGAAGCGAAACTTCATTGATGTTTATGACTACGCTACTAAAACATAACTGCATTCTTCATTTCATGTGTTTAGACAAATACAGTAGTTTTTGGAAAAATAACCTACTATCACTGTTTACTCAATAAACAAACACTACTTGCTATTAAACATAGACTTTCGTGGGCTATTACAGCTCAACAGAAAACGTGAGTCATCGAACGAGTGGAGGGGTTGCGGTTAGTCCAGACATGTCCTTAACAACAGCAGGGCAGAGAGAAACAAAGACTGTACAAATGGTTTGACTTTAGAGATTAGAGCTAGAAAGCTATCTGATCATATCTTAAAATGCATGTGATTTCACTCAAAACTCAGAGATGCATGGTTAGAAACTCACTTGGCTCACATTTCCAGTCCCCATTTTCTCCTTGTCAAAATTTCTTTCGGTCTACTCCTCTTCTCCATGCCCTTCTCATCACTTCCCCGTCTAATTCATCCTGCTCTGTCTGCAGCTGCCCTCACCCTGACATCTTACTAGCTCTCTCTCTTTCTTTCTGTCTCCTGCTGTTTTACTAGCAGAGCTCTCCCAGCCAGATGCACTCTATATTCAGAGTTTATCTTACCTTGGCTTTAAAACTCAGGTCCTCTACATGATTAAAAAGAGTCAGGGACTGAGAACAGACTTCAAAAGTGGGGGACAAAGCACCTCAGGGAGAGGAGGACCAAGGAAGGGGGGGCAGACTTAGTACTTAACGATGATGATGGCATGTTTATTATGAAGTGTGTATTTACTTGCTGCGCTGATGCAATTTGCTATCATCGTCCAGAAGAAATAGCAAACCCTCCCTCACTGTCTTCATGTGCTGCAACAAACTTTATTGCCTTTCTAGAATACATGCCGTCTTATCTATCACCCTAATGAAATTACTACTCCTCATGTCATTATTGAAATCTTTTAATGTCTTTATTGATGTCTGGGGTCTCAATGGGTCACAGTTGGCCTCCTCCACTCAACAGCTGTCTGGCCGTAAGCCTCAGTGCTGTGATCTGTGCACTTTTAAATCACGGATTTCCAACAACTTGATGCAGAACACTTAGACATACAGTACATTAACACTAAACCAAGAGCAGATTTGAATTTGTCATTGCAAAACACAGGTATTTTTTGGTGCTGAGACACATTCTTTGATGATGCGTCATTAGCTGATGTCTGGTTACTTGCAATCAAAAGTTTTTCAGGCTGTTGTTGGTGCCATACCTGGAATGCTTCATGGTGACAATATCAACAGCACATTTTTGTGACCACTGGTAGGTAGCCATTTATAATTTCTCCATCAATAGCTAACTAGAGCAGAGAAGAAAACATCACATTCTGAGTCACTAAGGAACCTTCATGTTGAGAGTCAACACTGGTTACAAAAGGTGGGTCTGCAGCTACCACTAAGAGAAGAAAATCAGTTTCACAGTGGAAGAGCCTGCGAAACTAGTAAGACATGGTGGTTACAAAAACTTAATTGGTAGCTATGACGTAGAAGTGAATCGTGTCATGATGGCACAAAAGAACAATGAAATAAAGAGAAGAACGGCCCCAGCCTACCTGGATTCCCTGATCCAGGTCTACTCCCCTTCACGCCCACTTCGCTCTGCATGTGAGAGACGCCTGGTGCTTCCAGCCCAGCACGGCTCCATATCTCTAGCCAGACTCTTTTCCACTGTTGTTCCCAAATGGTGGAACAAACTACCAAACTCTGTGCATTCTGCTGAGTCCCTTTCTACTTTTAAGAGACAATTGAAGACTCAATTGTTTAGAGAACACCTTGGCACTTAATCCGACTCTACCTTAGGGGTAGAATAAGTCAGGTGGTCCAAAACCCAGCACTTATTTAGCGCTGACAAAGTTAAAAAAAAACGGGGGGGGGGGGCAATTCTTCTGCAACTTGATGGCAACACCTTTGACCAACCGCACTTGAAGCACTTTTTGCACTTACTACAGGTTTTTCCTTATGTCTGAATTCTTGCTTGTGTTGTACGTCGCTTTGGACAAAAGCATCGGCTAAATGAAATTGTAGAATTTTAGAAATAAACTAATTTAATATGTGTATTTAACATATTCTCCCTTTGGTTTGGAATGTAGTGCAGTTGCAAACAGTAGCTTAGTCATGGAGTCCTCCTAGTAATGGTGGAACCCCATGGCACCAAATCCCAAAGTCTGGACTCAGATCTTAAAACCCCTGCATGTTTATGTTTGGAATGAAGACTGCATGTGATGGCCTGTACGCTGATAATGTCACTGTTTGTTGTTGACGTAACAAGTCTGGTCAAAAGTACATCAGTAGCATGTTCCTTATTTTCTTCTACATACGGTGATTGTGCACCAACAATTGGTACCAAGGTCAAGTTTTACTGTAATGTCCCGAGATGTCTGAGGGAGAAAATTTGATGCAAAAGATCTGAACTATGGCAAAATGACACAGCTTGGTGATTACGCATCGTATTTTTGGCAACAGCCACAATCATCACTCTCCACCGGTTCTACTCACCAGACGTGGCTTCCTGCAACTTATTTCATTTCCACAAGAAGAAATTCAAGTTGAAGGACTGCTATTTTGACACAGTTTAGGAGAGTCAGCATCATTCGCAGATGATGCTTGACATGTTTACTTATGGGGATTCCCAGGGAGCGTTACAAGCTCTTGAGTCGCAATGGAAATGGCTTTATCACTGCACAAGGAGACTACTTCAACACGGGTGGAGGTCTAATTTTAAAAAAGGGTTTTTGATTCACATATTTATACAGTCCCAGAAGTTTTTGATTTTGATGTCAGGTCAAGATACTAAACCATCTCAGCATGATGCCTCCACACAACATCTGAATGTTGTAATCCGTTCTATGTCATTGCTCCACAAACTGCACTGAATTTTTTCTAGTAAATTAGTTTGTACAAGAGTTTTAAAACACTCCTGATTCAATTTAACTCCAATGATCTCTAAATAGATGTGCAAGGACAGCCAAAGAAAAACTGCAGGATTGTGTTATTTACGGTGCGGGAGGTACCCTCAGGGGGGTTTCCCCCTTTGAATTATATGTGGCCACAAACCTTGAGGTGTCTTTGACCTATAATTAAGCAAAGCTGGGTGAATGAAAAGTCCTAGCATCACCGCCACACTGAACCTCCCCACAGGGTTGTGATGTGGTCTCGCCCCTAATTCCTGTTTGAACACAACGCTAAAAGTTGTGCTGGCAGAATGGAAGCAAAGCTGAAAATGGGAGCAACAGATGAATCCCACAGTGACAGTTGCAGCTTTGTTTATGCACTGCAGCATGATTGCTCCACACACGGCCATGTAAACTGTTGCTGTATGGATTCAGCACGGACATTTGATTCATTTCTTCCGCTCAAGCTTGATGCATCACTGAATATTTAAAAAAAAAAAAAGATGCTTTCTAAGAGGTACTGACATACTCATTTGTTTCCAGAAGTTACACAATCAGTCTTCTTTACACCATATGGATCATACAAACTCTTCACAGGAATATATAGTAGTTTCTGCTGGAGGATACGCTTTATTTCAACAAGTTGTGGGTCTCGTCTTGCAACACTTCCACTCACATACTGTATATATACAGTTAAAATACCTCTTTGAAACCGCAGACATTCAACAGCTGCATGTTCAGCTAAAAATGATTAAAAGGCTTCACAACGCATCCATCCACCATCCACCTTTGATTAATGAGGACCAGGGGCCTGATTAGGGATCATCTTCAAACACTGAAACCCAAATCCTGTGTAGTGCACTGGAGGACACACACACACACACACACACTGTTAATAGGTAAACAGGGATATTTGCTGGCTGAATACGACAGTGGTAATACGCAAACATAGAGAACCATCTGGCCGATGTCATGCTAATTAGTAGAAGCCAAGAATGCTTCTTCTTGCGATGATTCACCCCATGCATCCGTTTGTGTGTGCTCCCACCTGCGTTTGTTTAAAGGAAACTCTATATCTGATATCAAGTGATGGCTCGCTCCATACATGTGGGACTGAAATGAAAAGGAGGCTTTCACAACAAGACTTTATTACTGGAAGAGAGTGAAGATGTGCAAATCTGGCGAAGCTGTTGGGTTTGAGGAAAATAAACATTCTGTTTAATATTGACAGACGGTAAACTGACCTGCACCGAAACCACGACATCTAACGTGAAGGGTACACAGCTCTATATTCAAATGCTGCTTCCATTTAGTTGGTTAGTTTTTATTCAGCATCGAAACAGATTGAAAAAATAAATGGAAAAGTGTTGTAGTAAACTAACATGTTTGTAGGAAAGACCTGAGACTTTCAAAACTATAATCCAATATTCCAAAAACCAGCATATACACCCTTATTAACTCTTTGCATTGCAGATGTAAAGAAATACACAATACAATCTGTGGACACACTTGTCACTGACACACATTTCCAATATAGTGGTTGTTTTAGAGCGTCCATTCTGTTAAATTCTCCTATGTTAAAAAGAATGGAGGGAATTTAACTAAATATTACATGCTACATTTAGGTTTTCTTCAGTGTAATGATGAACTTGAAGGTTTTTCCCAAGCTTAACCAACTCTATACTAATTGTATTCTATGTAAGACAGCAAAAATTACTGTTTTTATCATACAGCTGCTGAATATTTTCTTAAATAATAAAAAAATATCGATAAAGTAGCAAAAACCAACCAAAGTAGCAACTTGAAAGGCCTTGTATTCCTTGACCAGCAGGCCAAAGTATAGAAGATTCAGTTAATTGATGAATAAACTATCCACAGCAACTCTTTCGGCATTAATATAATTTGTGCATCTCTAAAAAAAAAAAAAAAAAAAACACGTCATTTACAAAGTGTCATGATGCTTACATAAGCTTACATAACAGAGGATCAGGTCATTCTGGATCTGTTATTGTGTGCTTCTTAGCTGTCTGTCTTTTCTGCATCTCAGCATACATCACGTTTCCTCGAGCTCCCAGTATTCAAGCAGTTTTGACATGACACATGAGAGACAGAAGCAAAGCGTGGAAAACTACAAACACCAGCGTATCATCCGAGTGTGAAGCATCTTACAGAGCTCAGCCCGGAGCCCTTGGACCAACCTGCTCATGAAAGACAGAGGGGGAATTACCCTCTGCCTGGCAAACACACACACACACACATACACATACACACACAAGCACACTTTCAGGCAAAAGACACACACAGGTCTAATGAGTCCCAGCTGGGAATGGTTGCGTGATACAAGCAAGACAACAATTAATGTGGAGAGGAGACAGGACATGTTGACCCGCTAAACAAAGAGGGAACGAAAGTATAAGAGGGAGGCGCAAACATGGAGGGAAGGTGAGAGGGAATAGGAAAAAGAACACGACAGACAGATAAAATTACTTCATAAACTAGACGACAACCAACTGTTATGACATTACACTCGATGCCTAAATGGAATGATGCTTTATGGAAACATAAAGAATGACTATATATAGTTGCATCCCTCAGCAGCTGAACCATATAAGTCATCTAAATCGCTCCTGACAAGCTCCATACTGAAGAGAAAAGCCACTCTAAACAGATTTAGCATGTGTTATTCTGAAGATCCGACACAGCTCAGATAGTCATTGTGAACAGGAATACGTCTCTCACAAGCCTGCAGCCAGGGAAATTAAGGAAGAACTGAAGGAAGCGTGTTTGAACTTTACTTTTCATCCTTTCTTTCACTCCAGTGTTGACATCTCTAAACCAGAGAATGTGCCCATATCCTAGTAAAAGAAAAAATCCCTCAGTACTGTCAGTGTCTGTGAAGTCAGTTTTTCATTATCTGTCAAAGGAGCAAATGTTGACTTTAACTTACAAAGTTTGCAAGTCTTGACTTAACACACAGAAGGTTTGTGGGAATTTGATTTCGGTGTGTTTAACCTCCGTCTGTAGGGTCCAAGTGAAGAAAAGCTACAGTACGCTGCTCACAAGATGTTCACAAGTGGAAACACTGGAACCAATCTCAAACTGTTTTTTTCCCCTTTTGATATTTTACATTCAATTATTTACCCATATTTCATCTAGAAAGTAAAAACACTGAGAAGGTAAACAAAGACAAAATCTAAATTCTCTTGTCCTGCTTGGTCAAAAACCGTGCCAAGAAAAAACAAAATGTCGGCGAGACTAATAAAACACCAAATACTGTGTCACCACTCGTGTCCCAAAGCCCTATACATCTCTTTCCACAACTCTCTATCTTGTGATCCGTACAAGTTCTGTAGGAACGTCCTCTGGGCTTCCCTCCAAACTGGCCTGGGAAGAATCAAAAGAAATTCATTTCCATGTCTCTGCAGGATATGTGTCAGGGTAAATCCATTATTCTCACTGAGAAGACTACGTGTTGATGTTTGACTGGCAAACAGCTCAATAAAGGGAAACCTCACACTACAATGAGGCATTGTAAAAGATGCTGTGCAGCGTCTTTGTGTCAGATTGTGTTTATTGATTACACTTCAAAATTGCCAGAAAATGATTTTTGCTTGATTGAATGACACCTATCAAATATGTAGGTTTTCCCAGCTAATCAGACTTCTATTTACCTTACAGTATAGTCATGTTCATGGCACTCGGGCTGTGCAATTAGATGAAGATATCGCTATTGGCGACTGAAAAAAAATGACATTGTGATATTTAGTTTTTCTGTAATATATAGTGGAATATGGTGGGGAAAAAAACGCTGAATATTTTTCCAGATGACTTGAATAACAGCATTTGAAAATAATTAATCATTCTAGATTGAATAGAAAAAAAATCTAAAAACTTTTGGAAACCATTTGGAATCTTTCTCATGTGGTGCGGCAAAAGCACCCAAAATAGTTTTTAGTGTCAGATTGGCTTTACACTCAGCAATTGAACATCAGTGCAGACAGAGCATCTGTTTTTTGTTTAACATTATCCTTTCTGTAGACAAAATATTTCTATACCACTGAGAAGGGCTGCACGATTACGACAAACATGATAATCACAATGAATTCAATTAACACTAAACTCAAAAAAAGAAATGCTGTATATTAAGGACTGATAAATGCTAAATCATTGTGTAATTGTCACTGAATTTCCCTTGGGATTAATAAAGTATCTATCTATCTATCTGTAATTTTAAATACCCCATTGCCTGTGCATGATGTGTTTGAGTTAATCTGCTTTACTTCACATTCTTCACTTTCTGCAGTCAGGCTATTGTTAACCTGCACATCAGAAAAGTCAATGCTCAAAGAAGATCTTGTCCACTGGTGTAAAAAAGGAATGAAGGCCTGGTTCATGCATCATTTGTTTCTTTGCCTCTCATAATCACTGCAGAGTTGGTCCAGACGATAAAAGCTAGTTACTAACTATAAGCCAGGCTACAGTAAAGGCGTTTGGCCTAAAATCAGGTCTCCCTAACCTGTTTAGAAGCCAAAGATCTTGAAAGGTAATAAGGTTCCTTACATGCCTGCTAATAACTTGATGGACACTGACCTCTTGTGAATGACAGATTATGATTTTATAGTAATCAGAGTGTATTGGTTGTTTTATCATGCTGATGGAAAGCACTTTGGTCTTCTTTTTTGCTGTTGTAAAGTGCTCTACAAATAAATTTTGATTGGATTTTTTTGATTGATTACAGTCTACAAAGGTCCCCTCAGAAAACAACAAACATTCCTACTGCCCTTTTTTTTTCTCCAACGAGTCAATTGTCAGCTGACGTATGTGACAAACAGCCAGGTGAAGCTCTACGATGACTTAAATAGCAATAAAATAGAGACCTAATATAGCTTACGGATAAATCACTGTCGTCACTCTTTTTCAGGTATCAGACACCTCCATGAATATTTTGGCAATCGCTACTCGTTGGACTGACAGCGGCCAGTTGGACAACTTTAACAAATAGCCAAACCTTAAGTGACACTTAACTGACTACACAGACTAATCAAAAAATGTTTTATAAGGCAATATATAGTCTACAGCTGCAGGCAGAAAAATGCAAACCAGGCTACATGTGTGAATGATAATTTAGAGATGGCAAAAAAAATTTAAAAATTTCCAGACTGAAGGAGCTGCTAGAAAAGACTTGGTGACATCATTGTGAAAAAGAGCTGAAACAACAGATTTTTTTTAAAGGGATTTTGGCCTCCACAGAGCCTTACTCCTGCAGTTATGCTATAGACTTTCCATCAAAACTCAAGCAGATCAGCAAAAAGTCTGGCGTCTTTTATACACAATAAATAAAGGAATGGCAAATATGTTAACTTGTTCAAGAGACAGCATCACTGTCTGACCCATTTATCTCCTGCTCTATTAAGCGTGCACTTGTGATAGACATATGGTTCTCCTTTTCAACCATTCTGAGCTGAGTAAACCACCCAGGGCACTAATAATAACAGTAAATACTTTAATGTAGTGCTGCGTTGCACCTGCCAGCAGGTGAAAGCATGGCTGGCCGAGATAAACACTTGCCTAGTTTTCACTGCAGACTCTGTAAAACAAACAAACAATGCAATAATCACCTCTCCACCAACATTTTTAGAGGTGAACTCAACCACACAACAGCTACAGCAGCTGGTCAGAGCTGGCCTAAACACACACTTACACACACACACACACATGTGTACATGTAATGATACGCACAGCAGGGAGGCTCATAAATATATAGATTGTGATTCTGCATGGTTTCACACACACACAGTTTCCAGATTTGGCCACCCAACACTCATCTAGCTAATAAAGCTTTTGGGTCGCAGCCCAAAATGGGGCTGGGTTTGAGGGGCTGTGCAGAGTAAACAGAGCTTTAAAAACAATAACAAGTCACTTGTGAAAGATTCTAAGATTGCAGCGGCTCTGTGAACCAATAAACTTTGTATTAGCAGGTGACTTTATCGGGACCTCGGGGGAAATGTGCAAAGGTGTTTGCTTTTGAAATACAACAGGGATCAGACAGCCTGGTGTCGCTGAATCCTGGTTAATGACAAACACACACACACACACATGCATAAACAGACGCAACAGAGGGTTTTTTTCTGCAAAGAGGAGTTTTTGGTGCCACCCAAAAAGATTTACATCAGCGGCAAAATGATTACAATTAATTGTTTTTGAGACAGTTAAGCAATTTTTTTGCATAATGGATGTTTTTGTTTAGCAAATAGTGAGAAGTTACAGGAAAATGCAGAGATGTCTGTAATAATGTATCACACACACATTAAATGTACTGTAAGCAGGCTGATCATCCTTAAGCTTGCTCACTAGGGCTGGCCCGAACAGCAATTTCTGGGCTCCGGATATTCGGCCCCGAATAATGAACGAAGGAACGAGCCAAATATTCGAATCGGTTCGGATCATAACGTCCAAGAAGGGGACAGACTGACGAGTCGAATACCGACGTTCAATGGAAGGAGGGTGGAATATTAAGTCCTTAACCCTTTAAAAGGCACTCATTGAAATACTTTGAGACTCAAAATGTCAACCCTAGAGTGTTATTAAAAGACATAAGACTTTTATACTGTTGTGACGTTTTTCTAAAGTTTTAATTTTCACGTTGAAATTCAAAGTCAATGACGTTACCATATATGGTTCCTTGCCTAGTGGTTAAAAAAAACATTCCAAGAAACATATATATCATCACTTAGAACAACTACTCAGTTGTAAGATGTTTCGTCGATCAACCATGGTTAGTTTTGACCACAAATATGGAAGAGAACCCAGCCGCAAGTCCATCTTTTTCCAACTTCGGAGAAAAGAGAAAATTTGATAAACTCCAGGTCCCTGCTGATTGGTCAAATGCCAAGATGTAGTGTGATGTAACGTAGAGTGATCTTCACTGATTGGCTTCTCGACCTCACTGAGCCAGAAGCAACGACATATTTAGCGTGTTCAGAAGTTACCAAATAAGATCACTTGCCCAATAAAGGGCTAATAATTATTTTGGTTGTTGTGATATGAATGCTTCAGGCCAAAGTTTGTTGTAGACATGTTAATCTCAAATGAGAGCTTAAATTACTGAAGCCTCCTGCTGCATACCTGCATGAAGAGGCTGTCAAGTTCCAACAAATTCTAATTTACAAACTGTTTCCCCGACAGTTGTACAGGCGTCGTAGACCACTAGGCCAACAAGAACCCCTGACAGGCCAAAAGCAATTTTTTTATGCCAACAATAACACTAAATATCCAGTCATTGACTTCCTGTATTTGTCCAATATGACCGCTGATGCTTCAGAATGTGTAAAAACACCTAATATGTATCCACACATTATGAATATTGCTCATCATGTGCTGCATTTTGACAGATTTTGGGCTATGTTCAATGAAAATGAATATTTAATATCTACCACATTCAAACTTAAACTCAAACCTTGAACAGACACAAGGAAACAGGCCCACACAGCCATGCTCTGTTCCACCGAAGTTCAGGTCACCACACCTCACCACAGTCTCCACAGACAAGGGGAGAGATGAAATAATGTTCACACTGACAAAGAAAAAACACACTCTCCATCCAAAGAATGAGCTGGGAAAACAGGCGAACGGCGCAGCTAGTGAGGTGGAAAAGTATTCCTCACACAAAGAATCAGCACAAAAGGCCAGGCACACTGGAGACTGGAAGATGTAGCCACAAAATCCTGGCCCAGAAAACCACACAAAAAACAATAACTGCTGATCTTTGGAGGCTAGAAAAAATATCTTCCGACCCAATGCATTTTAATGCAAAGTAGTAAAATTAGAATGTCTGTCTAGAAATATCTGCTGTCTTTTTCCTAATCCGAGAGAGCAGTGCCAATGTTAACACACCTTTTAGAACATGGAGGCAATGTTATTTCATCTGGATATTGAGTGTCTGTGTGTGTGAGTGTTTGCATGTGTAAAATTACATCCACGAACAGCCGAAGTGACCCCAAAAAGCCAAGTTTAAAAACCACACACACAATGGAATCTGTACTATGTTTGTTTTGTTTTGTTTAATTCCAGACCCCCAGTATGAAGCCTGACAGAGCAGTGAAACAGGAGCTGAACGAGGGCCAGACACAGCCAGGAAACAGACCAAAAAGTACTCACTCACACCTTCCTAAATCTCCACGAGATGTACATCATCTGTCGTATTTACACGGGTCTTGAAAGCATCTCTCAACAGAACGCTGAAGCAGGGCTATGCTAAAGGAGGTCAGTTAAGGGTCTCTTGATGGTTCTTTGGATTGCAGAAGTGATAACATTTACACCAACAGCAACATTTGAAAAGCCATTAATCAACTGCTGACTCAGATATTGTCTGTTGGTCGACGCCCAACATTTTTGCCGTGCATTTCATTTCCCGTCAGCTTCTGCTGTGTGTTTTCATTTTCAAAATCCCCTTCACTACAAGAAACAACAACAATGAACTCTGAGCAGCCACTCGCACATTAAAAGTAGAATATTTTGATGGAGACTTGGATCATACCGAAAGGAAGGATGAAGTGATTTTAATGACAGCGCTAATCTCGCCACATGCAAACTTTTTTGCAGGGGCATCATCACTGCAACCTGGGCTTAGAACCGCCCAAGACGACTGTGACTGGTTGAAAAACAGAGAAGCCAGAGCGTGTGAAACTTGTCTGTGGCACACAGCGTTTTCAAGGTAAAAAGTCACTTGTAATAAAAATAATATTGAGAACACGATCATGTATGCAAATGTACGATTGGTTTTCAAGATTGTTCAATACAACCAGCACAACAAAGGCTTCTTCTAGTTGGCAGTGTAGTATCCCACTACGTAAAACTGCTTCAACTACAGCAGTATCTTTTACAGAACCAGATACACTATTTACAACATCCTTTTGATTATTAAATAAAAAATTATGAAGGTAATCGCTTGTCTTAATGACATTTCTATTCACTAGACCTTTAAAGGGGCAAGTGTCCCTTAAAAAAGTTCCAGAACATTTGAGAACAAAATGTCTCAGCTCTACACTGTGATTTTAGTTGTTTACATTTACAAGATACACTTTGGAATGAGTAGTGAAGTTAATTCCACTGGCATTTATGTCAAATGTTCTTACAATCATGCCAGAAACAGAGGGAACACATTTAAATAAACAGCTCTTTACTGATTTTACGAAGTAGTAACTTCAAGTTTTGGCTATAATTTAAATCTATGTTGTTGAGCTTGCTCTGTTTTGTCCAATGTGATGTGACACTAACGCAAACAATTTCAATATCACTTCAGGAAAGACCCCCAGCCGTTCTCAGGGTTTCTTCAGCGAAAGAACTGTGCAAACAATGCCAAATTTGATTGTATTTGACCAACATGAGGCCTGGTCAGTGATGGGAGAGAGAAATCATCTGTGCTTCTCCACATCCAAACAGACAGGCAGGTAATTTTAGACTGGGGGAGAACAAATTGGCCTCTTTCACCCACTCAAGTCAATCAAGAGAGCAAGGGGGGAATGGAGAAAGAGGCAGACAGACAGAGGGGGAAGGGGGTAAACACTGAACAAAACAGAAGGAAGAGGGGAACAGATATTAAAAAGGAAGCCTGTGTTAAAGGCAGAGATGACAAAATAGTTTATTACAAAGCAACTGAAAGAAACCTAAAGAAAAAAGAAAAGAAATGTGTCTCTACATTCTCCCACTGGTGGTCCATTTCCCACTGCTGCCTCTCTTGATTTAATTGCCCGGGTAGGAGTGAGATCAGAGCAACAGTTCAGCAGTAGGCTTCTATCAGACTTGAGAAACAATAACAAATAAGAAATTAAAGAGTTGAGAGAGAGGAAGAAAAAAAGGGACGAGAGAATAAAGGACTGGAACCGGTGACACATGAGGAAAAGGCAGATAAAAGCGTGCATTTGGAAAATAGGGAGGAAGACCAAGTGCAAAAGCATGACAGAAAGAAAGAGGAGGACGGAGGAAAAGAAACAGAAACAAGAGGAGCTGGTGGTCCATTTCCTTGTTTTCAGCTATATTTAATTACTGAAGTAGGAGTAAGTTCAGTAGATCAGTAGTAGGAGTAGCAGGCCTTCATCAAAGCAGCAGTCACTGCTTATTAGAATATTATTACAGAACAGCAGCAGTCAGCCAGTGGGCTGATTACTGACTGGGTCCAATGGGAGGCCTCATTTGACTGGAATGTACGGAGGCTGAAATGGAGAACAGGGATAAACACAGAAATACCATTTATAGACTAGGTGTTTTAATATGCTCTTGTAAAAACTCTGTGTCCACCGGAGAGAGACTCAAAGGGCGGCCTCTCTTTGTCATTATACTGTGGTTTTTCTACTTTTCCCCATTGATCTCTTTCATTTCTAAGCATTTTTCATTCTCTCCAACCTCCAAAGACCCTGTGAAAATCCATTACATCCTAAAACCCAACCGACATTTTCTCGTAACAGCAGCAACAATCCAACTAATCTTTCTAGCCGTTAAAGTTAACTGAATATACAAATTTCAAACAGCTGTTGCTGCTTTTGTGAAATATATTTCGGCTCGTTCGACTGCATGGGAACAAAAATACGATAATAAACACAGAAACAGCACAACATATAAAATGCATCTAAAAATGCATGAAACCGTAGATGCAAAACAGGTACAACAAATCATAGTTTAGTCAATGACCATATCTTTGTGTAATTTATTCATTACGGATGCTGTAGAAGTCACGATGATTGGATGGAAGGTTAGAGGATGAGTTAAATTACACCAGTATCAGAAATATGGCACCATGCACTTACGGTGTATTTCTTTATATTTACATGCCAAAACAGATGTTCTCTGAATCAAGGGATGGATACGTAAACATACCTGCGTTAAAATAATTTTACTCACACCACCCTGCTTCCTTAGTTGAATTAAAACTAAAGTGCACAAGCAGAAATACATGAATCCAAATACGATCCAATCTATGAGCACCGATTCTATGATGAAACACAAGCACAACAGCATGCTGGGCAATTAGCATTACCTACAGCAATTCAGATCACATCTCCTCCACCAATCAGGGCCGAGGCTGAGCTCAGGTTGATTGGTTGGTTGCGTGGGTGAAATTAGGCAAAGCAATGGCTGATATTTATCCTCAGATTTGATATGGCTGGTTGATATGGTGCTCTTGTACACAACACACAAACGTGGAATTGGAAGCACACACAAGTCTGAAGCCGCTGCAACACAGACCGACATGCTACACAACTCCGGACTCACGCACACACATGAAACACACACACACACACACACACGCCTGGTGTGGTCCGACCGACGACCACCGTGACTGAACGAGACCCAAACACAAACCACAGGCATCCAGTCGTTCCCGACTGAGAAAATATTCATGTAAAAGATTGATTTGGTAAAATGCGTAACATGTGTGAGCACAAATTTAATACGCTGGGCAGTATGGACATAAAGTGATCTCTACGTATTAATACCATACAGATGCACTTATGTTTGTGTAAAAACTACAAATGTATGAAAGGCTGTTTCTATGGCAAATTATGCTAACCTCTGTTCTTAAAATAATAAAAAAAACAATAAAAGGGACAAAGCACAATTATTTTAAAGTGACATGACGTGAGGATATGAGTTTTCTTTTTTTCCTTATTCTTGACTTCCTTTGGTTTCCCAGTTTTTTGGATATGCAAGATATTTGGACGGTTGAGTCAAATCGTTGCCTTGCTGAGGGTATATCTGCACTCAAAAAACTAATCAGTTAAAGTCTCCTTCTGCCAAAAACCACAGGCTAGTTTGGTGTGGCTGATTTTTAGAGAACTGCGTCTGTGTTGTATCCTTTTAGTCAACTGACACAATGAAGCATGGAATAAAACCCGAATCAGAAGAAGCCCTACTTCTACTTTTCTCCATCCCTGTGCCCTTCGTTTTTTTTGGCTCGGACAGAACATACGTATCAAATACAAGGTGGCAGCGAGTGCGTGTGTGTAAAGGCGTGGAGCGAGTCAAGGTTGGCCTAATTGGAGGTTGTTTGTACGTCTGGGAGAACGCACAAATGAAGGAGGTAAGAGGAAAATGAAGAAAAGGGAGGGAGCAGGTGGCCTCCTTCATCTGGCCCACAGCTGTTAGGCAGCATGACTCACACACTCCTACCTTGACCAAAAAGATATACACAAACTTGCACACAGGCATGCATGAATATGAAAAAGCGTATGCGGACATGCGTGTTCAAAGACGCATCAGTGACTGTACATCATTAAACTCCCTTGAGACGCCTTGAATCGCACCGTAAGCACCTCAGTGTGACCCCAGGGTGGTTGCTTTGATGCTACAGACAGCATATTGAGCCATTAAATTAAGAATATATACATCTTTATGTCTACAAATACATCTTGGGTAATTTACAAACTTACGTACAAATTGTGGTTGCTTTTATCTGTAAGGTCGAGTCATTGTTTTTGTCGGTGATTCTCCTAAACAGTCTCTGCTTTAAAATGTCAAACAGTTCAATTGTGTGAATCGTAAAGCGAGCTGATCATTATTATCAGCATGATTCAGGTCGACTCAGAGAGGCAAATAGCTCTCATTTTTCTTTGAGGATCATTTTCTGTCACTGATGTTTTTCATTGAGGCTTAACAGGCACCTGGCAGCTTCGTTCTTTTTTTCTTTCTGTGGTTCACTTATGAGCCACAGGTTATTTTGCAGTATGTGTGCCTACATGTGGAGGGGACATGGGGGTTCTCGCCCTTCAGGGCGTAGTTAAGGTCCTTTAGAGCTCAAGCTTTTTTTCCCTCTCATTTCACTTTGATTCCTGGAACTCTTAACATTGCACATGCATGAGTGCACACACACACAGATACACACACACTTTACTAGACATGGCTGCTTTGCCGACAACAAGCCTGGCAACGGCTCAAACGCTGCATTCAATTAAAGCGGCAAAGTGACACCCCACCTCAGCCCCACCCCCTCTGAATCACTACAATGTGAAGGCTGCTTTGATTTTAATCAAATTTGGAGCGTGATAAATTCAAGAAGGCATAGAAAACTTAATTTCATGGTGAAATTAATTATGCAGTGAAGCTTTCTTTGACAGGAACTTGAGCTGGTGATTTGGAAGTTGTGCCAAAAGTGTGTGTTCGTTTCAAACTCAAGAATTAGAGGATTTTTTTCCTGTTTTCAGCTGGGACTAGAAAAATGTTTTTGACTGCCTAAAGGTTTATTTTATATTCATACTTCTGAACCCCAAAATCTAATATCTTTATTAAAAAAAATCACCAAAAATGACACCATTTATCAGAGCCTGTATAGACAGAAAGAATGATCAGAATTTCAACAGTCTCTGGTTGTGATGCTCTGTCCAGAAAATTAACCAAACCTAAAGTTATCATTGTGATCCTATTTTTAAATGACTTTATTATACATGTACATAAAAAATGCCAAAAATAAACAGTTTTCTTTATCCAGGTTGCATTAAAAAAAGAGATATTTTTAAAAGGGAAAATCTTATTTCTGTTCGCCTTTGCTCTGCTACTCACATGAAAAGACCTACAAGTTCCAAGCAGTTACTCAGTTTCCCAAAATTTTGTTGTGTCACTGGTGAGAACTAATTGCATAATGACGTATTTTTCTGCTACCTTTTCACTAAAGCCCCTTCATTTAATTTTTCACTGAGGCAGTCCTTCTGAAGTAGGGCACTAATACTAAGTGACTTTCTTTCATTCCTGACACAAAACAGGCGCTGCATCTGAGGAGTGTCGTCAGCGAGCCTGCATCGATGCAGTGTTGGACTTAATGCTGGTTGGTCTGAAATGGCACTCAGTGTTGTGGTCTCTCCACACAAACAGAGTAAACAGAGGTAATGTTATGTAAGCCAGTGGTGCAACTCAAAAAGAAATCTTTTTAAAGTTTTTATTAAACCCTTTGACAAAGTAAAATAGTTCGTCCTGTATATTAAACTATGTGAAAACTACATAGTTAATATTTTGCAACCACAAGGCAGCTAAAAAACTTCTTTTCTGCCTATTAGGTAGTTTGTTTTTTTTCTGGCTTTGGTTGTAGGCACTGTCATAAACACTGCCATATTCACAGTACATGAGATTGTCTTTAACTGTTATTTATGGCGAATTTGTCAGATGATCAGGATTTTAGCAGTGCAGAGCAGCAGTTTGGAAGTCTGAATAAAGGTGCATGTCCACTAGATGCATTTTTCCCCACAAAGCATTTGTGGCAAGAAATAAGCTGTGCAGTAGCTGAATCTGTACTTGTTTTAGTTTACCGACGGCCAGTTTAGACGCTTGACGAAAGTTTCACGATGCATCATATCTCTGCACGTCGCATCAACTTTGCATAAAGTAGAAGTCAAGTCTAGTTTACGCAAATGAGCTGCAGCCCGCTCCAGGGAAACACACAGGATCGCATCCTAAACCAGCATGCAACATGCAGTCCGGTTGACTTGACTTCTATTTCTTGACTTCTACGGCAGCACGTTTACATGCAGAAAAAAACGCATCTAGTGACATGCAGCTTAAGCCTCGTTTCAGTCGCTGTTTTGTTGTCTCACAGTGTAAACAGAAATATACGTCAGTGAGCCGTTTCTCTTCGGGTTCCTGTGCATCGTGCTAGTGGTAAAACAAGCAAACTCTTTACAGTGTTTAAACCACCTTTTTGTTCGGTCATAATTTAAAGTATTTTGGAAGCACTGGGTTTTTGGAAACTGTAACACTCAACCAAATTGGACCGTAGAAGAACCAAAGATGACACAACAACGGCATATTGACACTGAGGCAGGGGCGGTTTTAGACTTTCAGCTCTCGGGGTGCTGAGCACCTGGTTGGGCGCGTGGGGGGGGGCACATCTGACCAATGTTAAGCAACGGCTCACCCAGCTCTTCTGCATTCATAACAGAGCTCAGTCATTCTCTTAGATACTATTCGTTGGTTCAAGAAACAGTCAAAATAGTCCTTCTCAAAATGCTGACCGTTTGAAGTTTGATTTTCAAAATATGTCTGCCAGCAATTGAGTTAACACCACAAAATAAACATTTGAACACATGCAGTAACGTGGCTCGTGTTCTCTGCTTTGCCCCCCAAACCTTACCTGAAGCTTTTGCTGGAGTTTTCTGGGAAAAAAATGCCCTAATATCCATGTGACGGTCGGCCTACAAACAATACATTGATAAAACAATGATATGGCACCAGTGTGAAATTACAATAGCCTTTTTTCACCTTCATGTTTGGCATGTCATAAGCATTGCTTGCTTCATTTTTGTGATTTGTGAGGCTAAACGAGTGAAATTTGCTAGCTAGAAGGCAAGCCAGGTAGCTGGATCGTTTGTTCAGACAACTCAGGCTTATAAATGCAGATTTCATGGACAAACTTGTGAGTTCACTTCAGGGTATAAATACCAAGTAAATGTTGCAGTCACCTGCAGTTGCTGGCTCTGTTGGCTAGCCTGTCAATCTCTCTGCCCGATCCATCACACGCACACAGGGGTGCGAGCAGCATTCAGCGCAGCGGCAGAGTAGAGGGGAACTTGCGCTCTCTTAATGGATCAAACCATTATCCAAAAGGGGGAGGTGGTCAAATTAGGGAGAACTTTGCCAGATTTTACATTTGGTTTGAAACGGTAAAATAAATAACACTGTTGATAATTATTTCAGCATTTATTATAAACATAAATAAATAACGCCCAATAATTCTAGGGGTGCTTAAAAAAATCAAGGAGTGCTCAAGCACCCCTGAAAATGGTCTAGCTCCACCCCTGCACTGAGGTAATGTATAATAATGAATTTAAACATTTTAGAAAAAAAATGTAACCATGCCTTGAATTAAATTATTGATGTTGAGACGTTTTTTGGCATCACTGAGTAATCATGGCAGCTCGATTCTGTCATTGTTATGCTTTAAACCTGTTTGGGCTGAATTCTGTAATACAGATTTGCTCCAAAAAATTCCGTTTTACAGTTCGCACACATCCATCTTTCAAACATGAGTGAAATGTTTGCACTGCTGAGCCTTGTAAAATGTGGATAATCAGTTAATCTTCATGACCCCTTTGCGCTACCAGAGAAAAGTGCACATAAGCAGCGTTAAATGCAGACTGACCTGCTGTTACCAGAATTAGATTTTCCCATAGGCTCCATATCAAACACCGATGATGCAGGATGATATCACCCAAACAGTTCATGGTGAGTTACCTGTCAGTCTGCATGGCTTTACGGTTTGTTTGTGAAAAGTCAGCGTGAATAGGAATCAGACAGGAACTAAAATGCAACAAGGGATCATTTTTCTTCCCTCAGTATGGATCAAACGAACCGAACTACGAGTGAAAAAACACCCTTAGAGCAGGAGCATCAAAAGAATAATACCAGTGACAAAAACCGTGAATATTACATTTTTTATGTCGCACTATAAATATTGTTTAGGACATTGCTGTGGGTGGAGAGAGGGAGGGGAGTGCAGCTGTCTCCATTTGGTCTGGGTGGACGGCACAATGTCAGATTTTAATCAGTTAGAATATTAGTTTGTGGTAAACAGGGAAATCCTTCCATGTTTCTAAGTTATCTTCTAAATGCAATGTCTTAAAAAACATGTTGGATTTTTTAGTGTAAAATGGGTCAGAGTTCCTTCCAGACCTCCTCTGAAGATTCCTTTCCTTCACTAGACTTTTTGTCTACTTTTTTTTTTACAGTCTTACTTTTCTACATTCTTCATGGCTTGTTGAGATTCCATGTCTTGGATTTGTGGTCTCCCTTTGCCATGATGGTTATTTGACTGAACCTTGGCATCGCTCATATTCTGAATTCTTAACATGCCCCTTTCATGGCTGGAGCAATGGAAAATGATTGAACTTTCCATTGCTCCAGACAGCCAACGAATGCTTGTTTTGAACTGAGTTTGGCACTAGAAATGTTGTGCGAGTTTTCCCCCATTTTGAACCAGGGCAGGATTTTAATATAGTTTTAATAATTTTGTTTCCTTTTATAGCAATTGATTTGCTGTCTTATTGGTAAATGTGGCAACACAGACCAAGACAGAAAGTTTGACCAAGTTCATTAAAAACATTATTCACAGCCCTGACTATCAAGTTCTAATTATAAGTAATAAAATGTTAATAAAGGTTTGACCACTGCCTGATTTGAATGAAACTTGAAGGGATGCTACATCTGGAATCTTACTGAAATGCCAAACGGATGACATCTAGTGCTTAACCAAAAATGATCACAAAACAGACAAAGTGAACAGATACAGAAGATCATAAGTGTAGCGTGCAGGACAAATCTGTAAGGCAGTATCAAGATATGAACAAGAAAGCACGTGTATAACAGTATATTATAGACTTGGCAGCCAAACACACTAACCAAGCCTGGATATTGTTAAGATATATACAACGGCATCGAGGAACACAAACAAGCCAGAACAGAAACAGCACCATAAAGAATGTATAGATGCAGAACAGAGAGCCATTATCCCTAAAATGTCACGCATACTTGTTTTGGATAAAAAAGAAACGCTATTTTGCATAGGCTTGCTTTTTTCTCTCCTTTTAAGGGAAGAGGAGCCTGCTGCTGCAAATTCATACAGACTCTGCTTTGCTGTTTGGTTTTGGAGAAACCATCCTAAACGTCAACAGCCAAGTCTTTGTTTTGAGATAACAATCTGGACTCACAATTAACTGAGAGTAAACTCAAGGAAAGCATTGTATTGATGCGGTGACTAAACCAAAACCTATTACCATTACTTAAACTAAAGGTGTAATTTCAGTAGGTATTAGATCGATGGTTCTTAAATCTTCACTGCAGTCACAGCTGTTATCAACATGGAGTGAATCTCTGGCTCTACACTTTAAACACAGTCTTACATTCAGGGCGACGGTCTATCCTTGCAATAACTATCTTTTAACATTTAACAAAACCAGTTAACCAACATTTTGGTGCTGATACAGTGAAAGAAGTTCTAGTAACATTGCAATCCTTTCTCCACAACATAACATTTGTACATAGAACTAAACCACAATCTCAGTTACGCACAAGGGGAAATGTATTTTCTGCCAAAGAGCAAGCCAAAAACAAAACTAGTCAACCAATGAAAAGCCAAATCTAAGAATAATGGCTCCAGTAAAAAACAGACAATAGATGTGAAAATACATTTACTGCAGCTTAGGTGTTTAAGAATTTGATTTTGTGGCAACTAGGTTGAACATTGAGGTGCAAAAAAAAAAAATCACAATATATCAGTATTTCTATTGGCCATAAATCAGTTTGAGGGAGAGTATTTGTTTTGCCACACATCGTAACACAAGTGGTGTTTAGATGTAACGAGTCGGTGCAGCTTCAGTACTGAAATAGTTCAGAAAGAGTCAAACGTTCACTGAACTCCCTGAACTCTGTCTGGAGAGGCTGACTGATCTTACAACAGCAGATGCGTTTTGCTTTCAGCATCCAGTAAAATAGGATGTATGGCCTCCAACATGGAGAGTGTGTTAAGGCTGGGCGACATGGGAAAATTTTCCAATTGGCCACCGTCAGCATAACAACTGGTGATTGCTGATATGTTCACAGAGGCGTCTGACACTATTTGAGAAGGACCCTGATGGTGTGAGGTAAGTGTTTACCAAACATTTATTTGTGGCGCCTCAGCACAATAACAACACTGACCGGCACATATTGATTTTCTATTTGTTACTGTTAAAAATGGGTAAAATCTTATTTTATTATAGAACTGCATCCTGTTTTCTCTCTACCTCACAAACGCATCGACAACAGACACATCTGTGAACAGCCTCTCCTCTCTGTGAACAATCTGAACCAAAACACACTCCAGTCGAGGGATTGTTGTTCCCCAGAGAACAGAATCAACCTGAATGGTCAGTGTCGTGAACATACATGTGGAAATTTGTCCAAAACTGATGCATTCAAGGCATTTCTGGTATTAAACCAACGCCGTTACTCTTGGACACCCAGCTTCTCAATGAAGTTAAAACCATGCATGTAAGCTGTGCTACAGAAGCTTTTGGAATCCTCGGCTCCTACATGCAGCAGGGAGTCCTGTGGTTTTATTCTGTGTTTTAAGGGTTTTCTGTTCCCTTCTCTGGGGCAGTGAATATGGTACACAACATTTGGCCCCTCCTACATTTTGTGGCTGATTCCAGTAACTTTATCAACTTTGTTGGCACTAAAGCTGCACCAGTGATTATTTTCTTTGTCGGTTAATCTACCGATTATTTTATGGATGTATCATATAGTTATCTGGTCTGTAAAATTTCTGATAATATTGAGCAATGTCCAAGATGATGCCCTCAATTGTTTTGTTTTCCACAATCCAAGGATATTCAACTTACTTTCACGAAGTAGTAAAGAAATCTGACATTTACATTTCCGAAGCTGGATATTACACCGACTGATTAATTGATTATTAAAGTACTTGGAAATTAATATTATAGTTGACAGCTCATTGACTATGTGATTAATCGTTGCAGCTCTAACGTGCACTTCAAAGTGTCTGCTGCGAAACGACTTCTCACACACAGCTTTTCCATCTGCCAGTTCCAATTAGAACACACATGTATTACACTTCACAGGTTAGTTATTCACTGAGCTGAATTCTCCAGGAAAAAAACTAAACGATAAAATAAGTGCCTCAAAGCAACTAACTGGCGATGGCCAACCACTGATAGATGATTGTAGTAGAAATAGATCATCAGGCTATCAGAAAAATTCCTGAAATCTAACTCTAATGTTAACATCTTAACATTTCTCAAATTCTGGTTTCGGAAAATAATGTTGAAACCAGTGTTGTGCAAAGGGTTAGACTAAACTTGAACATAGCAAAGAAACCATTTGTGTTTAACTTAAACTTCAGGCCAAATTCTGCTCTGAGTATGTTTTGGTAACAGAAGCCATTGTAACCTATATCATCTCAAAGTGCAAACAGTGCTGCATCTTCCGACACTTTTATCGAGATAAACAACACTATTGTTCTAGATACACTTACTTTATTTAGGCCTGGTATTAGGTTTTGTGTTAGATAACAGCAGTTGCCTCCTTTCTCCATGTCTCAGAATAGTAAAGGTGCTTGAAATCACCATTACAGACAGTTTTATCAATATTGATATAATCTCAAACCAAACAAGTACTGGGATGGAAAATTTTCCCCTTCCAGCCTCCTTCTGTCTCTACGCTTCTTCCTTTTTACTCATCAAAATAAAACTGGCACAAACTCAAAAGGCAGGACTTCTGAACGAAACAGAAGAGACTGATAAGTTGAAATTATGTTTTTATTGGAAGAACTGCCATTTTTGGCTTCCGTCTTTGTTCCTGGCACCCACATTTCTTGTCACAACTTTTCAGAGATTTCTCTCCAGTTATGTCACTCCTCTCTGTTCCATATGTCCCATATCCCTCTCCATTTATCTCCCTGTTGTCCTTTACTACATTTCAATCTTTCCCTCGTCCCCCTCCATCTCCCTTACAATATCTCTCCCACCCATCCTTTTCTCCATCACTCCCACAGACCCATCGGTGCTTTTCTGAGTCCAGGCTTGTATATCCATTAGTCAGTGTTATCTTTATGTCAACAGTTCCTCTCAAATATTTACAATAGCCCCTGGTGGGGAGACATCCAGCCAGGGGTGGGATGATTCACCCTTTGTTAACACAATCACCCCAAAGTAACTCTGTACCACTTAGAAACACATAAGTAAAAACATGTTTTCTATGCTGAAGCACTGACTTTTACGTCAGCAGGAGAGATTAAGCTGCAGAGTAACAGAAAAGTTATGCTCACCTGTATGTGAATGTGCCTTTACCTAATTGCTTGATACAATGCTGAGTGATTTGACAGTTATGCCTATGGATCCTTGTTTGGGATACAATCTGCTTTTCAGAGGAATCGCACAGATTGCGTCATTAAGGCTGCTATACATACATATGTTACATGAATTTTGAAAATTCAGTTGCTGCTGACCACTTAGCCTCAGTCGGTTGTATCTCCTGCTTTCATAATTGCTGGCCAGGTTGCTGTTATGTTGGGCTTTGATATCATTCAGCTGCCTCTCCAGTCCTTTTCACAGACTGACTCCAAATCCAAAGTTTTAGACTGAAGCTGGTGGTGGGGGCTTAGTTCTTGTTCTGTTCCAAAAAGCAGCAGGTGGAGAAACGGTTACAGTTTCTAATTTATGTTCCTACATGTGTTGCTTTTTTACTTGGCTTCATTGTAAATGAGGTCATTGTACCTCGATGTACTCTAAGTTTCAATAATGGTTGAATGTGCAACACTTTCTGTGAAAAGATAAGACTTTAACTGTTATCCCAGTTGGTAGCACTTGACACACAAAAAAATAAGTATAAGGGAATCTTTATGATCTCACACTGATGCACATTAATGCGGGCAACCATGGAGGTAATGGAGGCCCATGTAGCCATTTACTAGTGCACCTCAGGAGACTGCACCAATACCAGTAACTGGTAATCAAAAGAGGTGTTAGCCTTTTCCTGCTTTATCCTCTGGAGGGTGGTCCGGTAGCAGAGAAGACTATTTACTCTCTCTTGTTGTGTCAGCTACAGCCATTCTCATAGGGTTTGAATATATTTAGGATCTGAAGGGGCCAGGTCTGGGGCTGGGGGCAAACCAGTCACCAGATCCACAGTTTTACTTATTTCCCAGCCACACATCATGAACTTTGCCATTCATTAGGCCATAACAGCATAGGGGAAGTAGTCCTGTATCACTTGTCCATATTAGTTATGGCACTTGGATGCACAGCTGGAGCAGGTACCACACCAGAGGGTCTTCCCTTATTCAGTACCAAAACTATCTGGTCTGCAGTAGGACTGGACCTGAATACACACAACACATAATTGGGAAAATGCCAAATATTTGTCCCCATATTCGGTGGATCCCTTGTTTAGGAGTCCGTACAGGATCACACTTGGAGTGCGTTTCAAAAATGTTATTTTTTTTAAAACTATTCCTTATATTCTGGTTTATTCTGATTATTCATACTAGATTCCTTAAATGTTTGCAACCATCTCTGCTGCTGTGACACTGCAAATTTCCCACTCCAGGTAGTCTGTATCCAATGCATTCAAGTAAAACTATCCAACATTGATTGTCTATCACTGGTACATATCAATATTATTTTATTGTCTAAGCTTACTGTAGACAGACAGTTTAGTCTAGATGTCAGAAAAAAACAAGATATCATATGACTAATAATTGCACCATCAGCAAGCTATACATTTGTTGTCTCCAAGTGGTTCCAAATGTTGTATACAGGAATCTCCAGTGGAACCTCATATCTGTCACAAGATGGTTAGATACAAAATAAGGGGGGAAATCCCTTGGCAAAAAAGAAAATACAGATCCGTTGATCTTTACTTTTATATTGTTATTACTGGATGACTTACAAAGTATTCACAGGCATGGGTGAGATAGAGGCGTTCACTCTTTGCAGACTGTAACAATGAGAAGCAAATAAACACTGCTTGAATTTAAAGGCAAAGAGCGCTTTTCTAGACCAAAGGTAATTTGAGGTTGGACCCTATAGTTTTAGTGATGTTTTTCAGTTGTTTTATCAAAGTGTTACACATAATATGCCTTTTTCTCAAGCGATATTTAATGTCAATACCAACATTAAACCAAATAAACTGAGCTTCAGTAACATTAAACAAATTAATTCTAATTGAACCAAGACTGGTGACTGCATTGACCCACGATGCATCACTAACACTTCAGGCAGCAACAGTAGCTGAGACAAGAAAACAAAACTAAACATACACTTGAAACATATACCAGCCATGGCACATAGGCCACCCCCGGTTAACCACAGACATGTTGCACGTGTACATGGTGTAACACTGACATTCAGGGACACCCACTGACAACATACACAAAAGTCCAAATCTATATGCAAATCCACACGTGTCACACAAGCAAATGTGAGCTTGTGCTTACACACATGTATACAGAAGCAAACATGGAAGCCACGAAAAGTACATTCTGTCTGAGTCACCAGTAAACTCTGATAGATAAACAAGATGTTGGAGGCAGCGGGTTTATTTGACATTTCTGTCTGTCTCCTTCAGTTTGTGGTGTCTCTCTTGGCTCATCTTTAACCGTGACCTCCTGCTGTATTTGTTTTAGAGGTGGGACTCTGAAGCTGTTCAAAGAAACACTCACACAGATGGACACACTGGATGAACACACAAAAACACAGGCCTTGTTTTATTGTCAGATCTCAAGCATAAAAATTTAAGGTCATCTGGTACTTGAATTTAAAGACTTGTTTTTTCTAAAACAGTAAATTCTACATTGAGGTTTTCTGGATATGGAACTGACGATGAGAGAGACAAACGTGTGATCAGAAGTTTGGGGGGAAAAAAAAAAAACAATGTCCCATATTAAATTCTCTTTATAGTTTTGGCAATTACACCACTGGTAAAATCACTTTTTATGACAAAATCATAAAAGCTTGCAGATGATGCAAACTGACAGCTGGGACATAGGCATGTTGCTTTTGGAGTTCTCCAAGCACATATAAGATCTTGTCATGCATAATTAAAAAGATTAGTAGAATGTCAAAGCACAAGATTTGTACAGTTGCAGGCCAGTTGTTATGTAGGCTGCTACACAAACAGAGTCATGGACCTCGGAACGCACCTTTTTGGCTACAAAATGCATCTTATATAACTGGTTTCATAAATCCTGTTGTATGGTTTCCTCTTTTCTGAATTTCTGCTAGCAAGCCATATCGACTCTTCATAAAGAAACAGAAGGTACATTAACTTCTCCAATGCATCTATCATCACTCTTGCAACTGATGGGTGGAGATAAAGGTGAGTTTTCTGACAGTAATGGCACAGTTCAAGCCATTAATTTTCTAAATGCCACACCTGGATTTTTTTGTGTATTTTCCCCCAGAGAGAGAATATTTGGGTTGCAGTGTTGTAGTGTGAACCTGAAAGCTGGTAATGTAAATCCAAGTACAGAGTAGGTTGTATTCTAAATGCTGCACTACAATAGATTTAGTTAGTAATAGCTATATTTCGATGTAATGACAGATCGTTTTAAGAAAGACAGACATAGACAAAGCAGTGTTTTATAATTAAAAAAGAAAAAATAATTTGTTTCACGTTCGTAGAAAACGTACTGAATCATAACCTTAAACTCAAGGCACATGTTTTTGTGTACCATTACACTCCTAAAGTGTGATATCGTGCAGCCTTGGAGAAAAAAAACTGGAGATAGAATTAAAGTATTTCTAGATTACGTTGCAAAGATCAGTTTTAAGTCACTCATATCATTGTAAAACCAGGGTATGCAAAGATTACTATTCATCTTTATGCAGTGTTGATTATTACCATGCTGTACCTACGCGTGCAGTCATTCGACAAACTGGAAAAATTGGATGCACCAGTGCCACCAGTGGAAAGGTTAGTTTGGAGCTCTGCTTAAAACAAGGCTTTTACATCTCCAGCTGCTAATAGTTAACTGTATAAAAGCGATTGCAATATGAGTACAAATAAATGATATACTGATGATGGGAAGGTGGAAATGTAAATCAGCTGCTCTTTCGAGCTTTCAGTAAAGTACATGGAAGAGACCGCAGAAACAGATGAAGATAGATTGAAGTGTAAAGTCTGTATTATATATTACTGTCATCATGAAGTCATCGGTTTAGTTTTGATGATGATGCACGTTCCTGGGTAGTCTTTCAGCTCATGCTTGCCCTGGTAGTAAACCTTATACCTCCACAGACTACAGGATAATCAAGGAACACCCACACATCAGTGTGCACTCGCACACAAACACACGCCAAATACACTCATGCTTCTGGCCTGGAGCTGGCATTTGCAGGCCAGGGTGTGAGGGGTAACATTTCAAAACACACCGCCAACTCTGCTCAGAAACAAAGATGAAGTACGCTTACTTACAGACACAGACGCACACACAGACACACACACACACACGCATCGAAAAAGTGGAAAAAATATCACATTCCAGGTGTGTGGAAAATTTGGACTAAACATTCTGAACTAATGTGAGCAGATGATGGAAAAATTATCTGGCAGAAAATAATAAACATCAGTCTTGCCCATTAGTTATTAGACTTTATTGATAGCCCTAACAGTCACAAACAGCTGACTGCACTTCTTAACCCAGAACACAAGTTTGGAAATATTAACACGCGAGTGTGAGCCAATGTACAGTCTGGCATTCCTTTTATTCCACCCCTAATTCAGATTTAAAATGTGTTTTTCAAAGGCCTTGGAGTTTGCACACTGTTCATCATATTTTGGCTCTGTCAGTCTTTGTATTTTACACCAATTTTATGATCACATACTGTGTAAGATGTTCCTGTTTGTTACACAAGGCCTGAACCATAATCTTAAGAAGATTATCAACAAAGTCACATCTATTTTGTTTTTAAGTTGATGGATAGACTCGCACACTTTGACCTATGCAGTCTGAATTGTCCAAAATTATAGCAAGAACACGTCCATTATGATTTAAGGTGGACTTTCTGCTTTAGTTGTCATCAGTTTTGTTACTTTTGAGACCTGATACCGCGTCAAATTCAAATGTTATCTATGCTAGGCTAACAATGGCTATGCAGCATTTAGTAAGTGTGTCTGGATGCATTTTTACTTGCTTCCTATGACTTTATACTGCATGTTTTGTGCATTGTGGATGGTTTGCATGAAATTTTAATTTAATGAAACCTTGACTAGTCTATTCTTTTTGTGGATTTAATGACCTCTTCTGCTAAATCTCATTTCTCTAAAAAGTCAAGCTGAAAGGACAAAGTAGCTTTAGTGTCAATAATTGATTGAGGTCTCTGGGTTCAGTCTATCACCAGGAAAGACACTGGAGAAAATTCCAGGATCCAGTGCATATTTTATCAGGCACCAAGACAAACCACAGTCAAAATCAAACTAAAATGACCACCCATTATGTACAACAATATTTCTCCTTACGAGAAGAGATTCAACAGGCAGAAAAATAATGAAAAGCCTTTTCAGGCTTCTGTGTATAGTAAGGTAGAGTTGTACGAGTTATACAATCAGGTTTTGTAACCATATATCAAAATGCCAAAAGTCCAGGTTTACTTACTATAAAGCTGGAAGACATATCTCTCTGGATAAAGCAAAGCTCAATTAGTTTAATACATAGTGATGTTCACCCACTTTGTGTAGCATGCTAAAATAACAGCATTTATTAATAAGCACAAAATACAGCTCAGTCTAATGAGAATGTAATCAGTAGTGGGCAAAATTCAATCTTTAACCTGATGAGGAGCCTGTGAGGAGTCAAGGGATGGACCAGATTCATGTTATTCTCCCATTAGTTATCTAGACACCACTAAGAACCAATACCAACTTCATGGTGACACCCTAAGTTGAAATTTCCTCCTTTTGGTCATCCATTACCCTCTGAAATATGGATACATTTTCAATACATGAGCACTGGCTGGAAGTCATTAACAGCTACAGAAGTCTCTGTCATGGTGACCTATTGGTAATCATCACAATGTCTGTGTAGATTCTCAGATCATGATACTTCAGTCAAAGTCACTTGCGACCTCCTCGGGTCGCTACAGTGGTAACATCGTAAACAAGCTGTAGTCTTCAATCTCATTCAGTAGTGAGAGGCTTCACCTGGTGGTGCAACCAAGTACTACAACAAATATGCTATACATTTTCTAACATGCATGTCCTTCATCGTCTGCCTTATTAACTGATATATTTCCAATTGGCTGATCAAACTAAAACGTAATCAATGAGACTACCCTCATTGAGTGACATTCAGTCAACTATTAGAGGATACCCCAAGTATTGATCCCCTAGGGACGATGAATCCAGTGGCAGTGCTGATACTTGACCAGATAACTGAAAATACTAATCTGCTGATGGCATTAGATGAAAAGTAATTGGATGATCAAAATTCAGTTCTCTCAACAATTAACATTTTAATCACTGGTGTACATCACGTTCTCTTTTCACAAATCACATTAAACAAAAACTTTCTGAAAACAAACAGGCACACTGCTCTCTGAATCTGCTGCAGACTGAAGTAAAATTGTCATCAAACAGAACACTTGCAAATGGTAATAAAAGAGACAAAGTTGGGACCAAAAGTTGGAAACAACATAAGCATAATTAGGCATAATAAAAGCTCTGTTCTTTATATCTTTGTACAACTTTGTACCCCACTGCTCTTTCTCAACATGTCTACTACAACAGCTGAGGAGCATCTCATACCAATGCTGTAACCCTGACATACAAGTCCTAACACACACATGCATTCGCACACAAACGCACACTTTCAAGCTCACTCACATGCACGGACACACACAGGCAGGTCGTGGCCTCTTATTAATATTTCCTATTCTGGAGTGTTCTTTTGGCAGGCTGTGCTGTGCTGCTGCAGTGTGTGGCCTGGCTGCACAAACACTGAGTTTCACCAAAAGCTCTCTAAATTAAGTTTTATTGCCATTCCAGGAGGTGACTCATTGGACTGCCACACTAATGAGGGGTTCCCCTACTTCTATCCTATTTTTCTGCCTTTTCGTTTATTTCTGTATGCTGGTGTGTCTGTCTTTGAGCCTTCCTTTCTCTTAGTCATCATCACCATCATCGTGCCTTCTGTCAGTACCACACAGTGTAACGTATTATTCCAAAAGCGTGGTGTGATTACAACAACATTGGTCACTTGCGCAAATTCTTAAGCCGATCCATGTTTACTTTTTCCTGACAAGCGACATATTTCAGTAACGTAAAGGATGACTGTCCTCTAGAGGGAAGTACTTCAACATTAATCTACCACAAAACCTGCAAAGGGGGAGGTCAGAGTGGACAGAAAACATCTCACTTCAACACAGGAGATTAGCTGTTATCTCTCCCGTTTTTAAACTCATGAACTGGTGGCAAACAGTTAAGAGAGATATTTAAATTAAATATAACTTCAACTGCAGTAGACTAAGGATAAGCCTTGGAGAAAAATGCATCTTTGAGAGCAGGGAAATTGGATTTAATTGTCAGTGTAGCATTAGTCTCAGTTCATCGACTCAGCCATACTGAGCTGTTTGTTTAGCAGGATAAGATGTATAACTGATCACTTTAGTCATCGTCATTAGAGTGAGCAGAAAGACTTCTGCTGGGTTCTGTAGTCAGGCTGGACCACAAATGAGTCGTAGTAATATTCCAATGCGACAGCTCTGTTTCAGCTCATGTCTTACATTGTTCATACAGCTCTGGGATCACATTTTAAAACCTTCCTAGAATCATGTCCTTTGTGAGGTGAAAAGCTATTGTATCAGTGATTTCTCTCTGGCATTTGGAACCTTTTCTCATAGATTAACACTTGTTAAAACAATCAAAACAGTTTTCTGTCTTTGCACTCCTATACGGAGCTTTGTCGATTTAAATGGCAAAAAAGTTTCTTTTTGAGTTGCGTCTTGTAACGGTAACAACTGTAAGGCACTGCCAACAAAATACGTGTTTTTGGTCTACACAATCCTCACTGTGGAAAAATACAGCCATACAACAGATGCTGGTTTAAATCAAATATTCCTTTCCAGTGTTTCTTTCCTGTTCCTCACTCATTTCACCATGTCTTTTAAATAACGCTCACAAACCTCAGTGTATTCAACAACAACATGGAAAGCTCCAGCAGTCATGAAAAATATCAACCACCTGAGTTTTCTTTATGTGTCAAGCAGCATGATTTTTGCGACTAGTCGACAGGTAAAAATTCTAATTTTTCTATAGCAATAGAAGGAAACATCCCAACAACAATTTCATATTTTTATCACATTATCGAACTTTAGCTGAGCTGAAACTTCTTTGCTCCCCAGGCTTCAGAGAGATACAAACCTAACAGAAAGGTCTCATCTTTCATGAAATGAAATCATGAAATTTATGTCAGTTAGCGATAGTTAATATCTCCTCCTGCTGTTTGCACTTTTAACTGGCAGCCAACTAAAATGTGAAGCTGCTAAATGAATGCTTTTTGAACGTCAGAACTCAAGAGCGCACACAAATCCTTTGTCACATTCACATACTGCACGTTTCATCTGGATGTGAGCAAAATGCTTATCGTGTTGAGTCCTGTGTAGACGGGCTAAATAAGCATTTTTGCTTCTTTTTGCCACTGAAACTGAAGACGTTGGGAAATCAAAATTATACATATCTTTGAGAAAAAAGGAGGCTTTTTAAATAAAGTTTTGGCATGAACAGCAAACAATGCAACTGACAATCTGACTTGCATTTGATGCAAAAAAACAACTCTGAAAACATCTGCACTGCACAGTATCTCTTCTATCGGAGTGATTTAAAATTAGTTTCTTGTCTGGCACCGTGTAACTGCTGTTATTTTTCTCTGCTTGTAATCTGTTCATCGTGTCACAGTCTGTCATTTATTATTCGTGTCTGCGCCATTGGCAGGGCATCGGTTTCTCTGTGTTATTATTCTCTGTTTGCAGTCAGTCGAAACTGTCAAAGAAAATTTATTTATACACTGAGTAGAAAAGCTCTTGTCTGTTACCACCATGTAGTGTGATAATTAATGGGGGTATTGGGACATCAAATGACGTCTTCAAACCTAGTTCAAGCACTAAACTGGTGTAGTAAATAAATCTGCCTGTCTATTTAAGTAAAGCCATCAAGGCTCCATCTTGTTTTTTGTTGCTGCTGTTGTCGATTCCTCCCAAGTTGCATTCAAATGCATGCCGTTTCTCCATGGTTTTCAATACTGTTATATTCTCTTTGTATTTTCTTGTTGTTGACTATAAATAAAATGTTTCAGCAAGAGATGGTGTAATAAACAGACATGCTGCCAAAATAAAATCTCCTCAGTCTGTATGGAGCTCAGTTTAAGAGGCATTTTTGTTGTTAGCATTTTTGGATATTCTCGGTGAACACAATTAATCCCAGATGGATGGAATCGATAAATTGAAGCACTTGCTAATTTACTGGCAAATATTTCAGGAAAACAATTAATTTCTGCTTGGGATTACCTATAAACAAATAAATCACTCTAATATACAGCATGTGTGCAAGCATGAATCTCTAAAAAAAAAAAAGAATGGACGCGAAAGATTGTTGTGTTGCTCAGAAATTAAGGAAAGGACAAAATAACCCTTTACGGTCTGCTCTTGGTCTGTCTTTTCATTGTTCTTCTCTACTGGCACAGGATCTCTATTATCAGGTTCATCGCACACACATGAACCACAACTACAAGTTTCTTTCTCAGCTCTGAAAACACCTGACTCATGTGGCTTGAGTAATGATGTGGGTATCACAAGAGTTTCCATCTCTGCCACCATCAACATCATCATCAGGCACCCACATTATAAAATCACAGATGGCACAGCCGGCATGAGGATGTCCGGTTTGGGAGTTTCAGACTTGCAACTCAAGGTTCTGTTGATTCCATCCGACCGTGACCTTCAGCACACACTGGGGTTGTTTGAAGCTGAGTGTAAAGCAGCCTGGATAAGAGTCAGAAGCTTGAAGTCTGAGGCCATGGTTCTCTGGAAACCAGTGGATTGCTCCCTCTGGGTTGGGGATGGCTTACTACTCAAAGCCAAGAAGCTAAACTATCTCAGGATCTTGTTCACGAGAAAAAGGAAAATGGAACATAAGATGGACAGAGAGGGAGAAATAGGAATACAGGTGTAGTACTGGTCCGATGTGATGATTTATCAGTTGATCTATGTTTCAACCATGACCGAAAGAATGAGATTGCAGACACAAGCGTCCAAAGTTAGTTTCCTCTGTAGAAGAGCTGGGCTCAGCCAGGGAGATAAGGTAAGGAGCTCTGGGAATTAGAAGAGGCTCAAAGTAGATTTGCTGCTACTTCATGTTGAAAGGAGCCAACTGAGGTGGTTCAGGTATCTAATGAGGATGCCTTTTGGGTGCCTTTGGGGGCTTTTGGGGTACATCCAACTGGGAGGAGAACCCTAAGTATCTACTCAAGATACAGACACAGAACTCTCGAGTTATCACAGATCTCTTCTAACCTCTGCACCCCCTTGGGATCCCTGTCTGGATAGAGGGACATCTGACATGACCTGCTCAGCCTGCTGCATACACAACTTAACCCTGGAGAAACTCTAGGAAATGGGGTGGATAAAGGAGCAGACAGACTTATTTAGCCTTTCCACAACCAACAATCCAAACCAGTTTTTCATGACATGACACAAAAAAATAGCAAATATTCATATTTTGAGACCCTAGCCCTGAGGAATGAGTAGTAGAACATGTGCAAACTTTAAGACAACAATTTCATTACAGAAAATTTGGCATTTGGCCTCATACAGGACTCAACAAAAGTAAGAAAGTAGTGCTATATTTTCAAAACTAAGTAGTCAGAATAACAAAACGAGATACTGTTGTTGGATGTTACTGGTTGCACCATTCCCAATTTTACGTTAAACGCCCCTATCTGCCTGAAACATCAGCATGTCAACACATTAGTATCTCCCTGGCTAACATGTTTCATCAGATCCCCACTCAAACTGTGTGATCAAACACTTCATGTGAGCTGCTGATCACTGAATGGGCCACCATACAGCTGGGGAGCGTTCAAAGACACTCAGGTAGGTAGACAAGTGCGGTATGCTGGCTGCTGCCGTTTCCCTCTCATGCAGCAACCCAAACAGACGTGCACATGAACCTGCATAGACACAGGCAGCCTCACACAAAGTGGCACATTCCTTCTGTGACACAGTCCGGCCCAAAAAGGGGGCTCAGGTGTTTCTGCCTTTTGTAGTCTTACAAACACCAAGAAAGAGACAAAGTGAGTGAGACAGAAAGAGAAAGGGAGGGGAAAGATAGGATGTTTTCCTTTTTCTGCCTCGGCTGTGAAACCCCATCCTGCTTTCATTCCCTCTTTCATTGTGTCAGTCTGTCTTTTGTGTGCGTCGCTGATGAGGCCCTCTTGACACTGAAGAGGTTATCCAGCTGATACCTGACTCCCACTGAAGATGCTTTTCTCTCAAAAACACACACACACATCCACTATCCTCTTTTCTTCAGTTTTCCTACACACAAGTCCCCGTCTCTCAATTTCTTCCTTTCTTCTTTGTCCCAAGCCTTTTAGTCACCTCTCTACCACCCTAACACAGATACTCATCAGATACTACAGAAGTGTCAGAAAACACCTTGCATTATCGTCGAAAGGGGGAGTCTTTACTTTGTGTTTTCTCACCTTGAAAAGGTAGATCTGCTCACGAATAAACCACATAAGATGTCAGATCCACATTAAGTCAGATCCTGAGAGATTTAACCTCCATACCTTCCAAATATGTTTTCTTCTTTGTTGAAACTCTAAAATTCAGATGAAAGATATCTCAGATGATAGAACCAAGTGGTCGCCTTGTCATGATAGAGTGTCACCAGTCAAAATAAAGCTGGGTGTTTTTACAGTGCTGGGCTGATGAGACAGGGGTAGCTATCACAAAACATGTTGACATGAAAAAACTGGCTTCTGTCAGTTTTGTCAAAGCACAAAGAATGTGATCAGAATAATGGTTCACTTTATACACTCAACAAAAATATAAACGTAACACTTTTGTTTTTGCTCCCATTTTTGATGAGATGAACTCAAAGATCTAAAACTTTCTCCACATACACAATATCACCATTTCTCTCAAATATTGTTCACAAATCTGTCTAAATCTGTGATAGTGAGCACTTCTCCTTTGCTGAGATAATCCATCCTACCTCACAGGTGTGCCATATCAAGATGCTGATTAGACACCATGATTAGTGCACAGGTGTGCCTTAGACTGCCCACAATAAAAGGCCACTCTGAAAGGTGCAGCTTTATCACACAGCACAATGCCACAGATGTGGCAAGATTTGAGGGAGCGTGCAGTTGGCATGCTGACAGCAGGAATGTCAACCAGAGCTGTTGCTGGTGTATTGAATGTTCATTTCTCTGCCATAAGACCAGCCACTTGGACAGCTGCTGAAACAATCGGTTTGCATAACCAAAGAATTCCTGCACAAACTGTCAGAAACCGTCTCAGGTTTCTGAAACTGTCAGAACCCCTCCCCATAAAACAAAACTGCACCTTTCAGAGTGGCCTTTTATTGTGGGCAGTCTAAGACACACCTGTGCACTAATCATGGTGTCTAATCAGCATCTTGATATGGAACACCTGTGAGGTGGGATGGATTATCTCAGCAAAGGAGAAGTGCTCACTATCACAGATTTAGACAGATTTGTGAACAATATTTGAGAGAAATGGTGATATTGTGCATGTGGAAAAAGTTTTAGATCTTTGAGTTCATCTCTCAAAAAATGGGAGCAAAAACAAAAGTGTTGCGTTTATATTTTTGTTGAGTGTATATATATATATATATATATATATATATATATATATATATGATATAGAATGCCTTTCTAGAAAGATAATGATATTAACTGTAGGAGCCAATGAGCTCGTTATATTATAAATAGGAACCAATCTTTGTCTGGGCAGGTGTTCCGCCCGGAAGGTAAAACAGTTTTGACCGCCAAAGCAGCTGCCGAAAAAGCTGGTAATAATGAATTGTTTGTTTTAGATAAAAACTGTTGGACTACAATTGTTTGGAGTAAAAAAACAGATTATTGGAACCGCAAGCATTGTTCTCAGCTCTCTTCATCAGATGTGGTAAAATTTGTCGGTGCACCAACACTTTAAATCCTGGTGAGGCACCTCAGGGGCTTCAAGCATTGGCTTAGCCTCTACATTATAAAATTGTTTAGATGCCAACATACCTGGCATATACCCGTATAGCTCAACGGGTTAAGCGGGTGACCATGTAGAGCGGTTGGTCCCCGACGCAGTGGACTGGGTTCGATTCCCGCTCATGGCCCTTTGCTGCACGTCTTTCCCCAACTCTTCTCTCCTCCTTTCCTGTCCATCTCTCCAACTACACCTATCAATAAAGCCAAAAAAAGAGATTAACACGCCTGAAGCTTCCTCTTTACCTGACTGTTGTTTTGGTGAAGAAGTAAAGTACAAATAATAGAATATAACAACACATGCTGATCACCTACTAACTTTCCCACAAGACATAAGTCAAAACAATGAGTAAAAAGAGATGTAAGGCACAAGAAAAGGAAAATTTACACTCACTCGCGTCAAACAATCTGTTACAGTGACAATTTACGGGGAAAACAAATAAATTTTAAACTGGCAGACAGCGCAGTTGCATTGCAGACATACTTTGAAAGATTTCCTTCCCAGTGTTTGTACCTCACAGCCACCGTGGGACTACATGAGCTTCAAAGCCTCCTCAGTGTTTCCTATCTTGATTTGCATAGGTTGGGTTTCCTAACCATTCAGTGTAAATAGAATTTGTTTCTTTTTACGTTTTGTTTTTTTGCCCCTACAACTCTCGACTACCCACAAGACAATAACAAACTGAAGCTAAGCGGTCTGGAAGGATGTTTCAATAAACATCTTGTCTCTCTGAACTTCACGATGCCTCTGCTTTAATGGCATGTATGCACAAACACACGGATGCACAGAAACACACGCAGAGACCATTCTTAATGATCCCTGCCTCACTTCAGAGAAAATCCTCTCCCCTCACTTTTTACCACTACATTAACTACCCCTCACCTCTTTTCACCCCCGCCCCACTCCCCTTTTTCTCCCGTCCTTCCCATCCCAACCTCTCAACAATTTACATCCAGAGGTTGAGGAGCAGCTGGACAATAAAAGCAGCTTAAAAGGACACTCTCCCACGATGTTTATGTTAGCCAGCTCTGAGCAGCAATCAAACCGAGGAGTAAAGAGGCCAGTTGTTTTGGTCGCCAGCCAAGTTTGTGTGTCCACATCTATCTCTGAGCCGTCACAGTCCAAACGACTTCAGGACAGTCTGGGGCAGACACTGTATCTCCGGGACGATGTGTCCAAGACGCCTGGATATGGGGGCTTTTAAAACACCGCTCAATAGCACAGTTTTTCCAAACAAGCTGTTAGGACGATCAGATTAGACATTAAGAGAGGGAACATGCACAAGATCAAGCATGAAAGAGATTCGTCTGGTCCAGCTTACCAACGACATGATACACTATCACTCTACCTGCAGATATAAAGAGACTGCAGTGACAGATTAGCAAAGTGCACCTCCTGTTTGATATGGCTCAGAACTGCTAGTGGAGAAATACTTTACTTGGCAGTTAAAAATAGCAGTCAAAAATTTTACTTGCAAAGAAAAAGGTTCTTTGTATTTGTTATGCAACCTTCGTTTGGCTATTTTGCAAGTACTGAGAGTGCAAGGTAGTAGATAACCTTCATATTTCAAGCTGTTGTATAACGCTTTTAATGTGTACTTTACTGTGGTTATTTGTATTTGAACATAGCTTTAATTTAAGTTTGATTTATTCTACTGTTTCCTGTCCTTTACTCTGTTTTTATCCTTTTTGCAACTTTAACTGGTTCACTTACCCGACAGCAGAACACTAGTAGAACCTAAAGATTTATCATACCACATTAAAAAGAAGAAATAACTCTACTTCAAGAGATAAACAGAATAATAACAAACGGGTGGGAAACAAAGGAAAACCCTAAACCCTTGACCTCTGCAATGAGGGCATCCTGATGTTCTCCTACACTGCGAGCTTCATTTTAATGGCATGGTCTGGGTCCATATTTGTCCCCTTAGAGGAAAGAATCCCTGAAAATCAGCACAAAGCTGTTCTGGTTACAGAATGGTTGAATGAAATGAAAATGATGTGAAGCTTATGCTCTGACTTTCATAATCACCAGATTTCACCGCACTGTACACCAAAGAGTGATTCTGGACCAACGTGCTCTCCACCCCTATCGTCTAAACCCCACATAAAGTATATCCTTTTAGAAAAGGGTTTTTGGCGCTCCATTAAAGGTCCGAAGATGTTGAGAATTCATGCCTTAAGGGGTCTGAAGCTGTTCTGCCAGCATGTGGTGGTCCAACAACTTACTAAGACAATTCATGTTCACTTTTATTTTATTTTGTTGCCCATAATTAGTCATTTTCTTCTAACATGGAGTCATTTTTGGAACACTTTTTCAAGACGTTACTTCTCAAAATGTACCTATTTGACTAGTTTTTACAACTTTGGAGTAAAATTAGTTTCAGTCAGAATACAGCAAGTGATATATGGATTAATTAGCCCTTGTCATTGGGTTACAAGAAGATATTTCTTGAGTTAAATAGCAAAAAGAAGAAGAGAGATCCGAGGCACTCCGAGTTCCTAAAAGTCCTTTATTAATGCATGGACAATTTGATGTTAAATAAGTCTTCCTGCAGTGGGTTCAGACTGTATGTCTATATTGCTTGTAAACAAAGTAGCACATACAGTTAGTATTTAATGTTTAGACTCATAATTAGTTGGGAGACATGTTAAACAGATTTGTCGGAGAGGCTTCATGTCGTGGTACACACAAACACACACACATCTACTTCATCTGTGGTGGGACCATGGGGGACCCGTCTGCAAATCTCTTCAATCACACACAGTTTCATCCACATGCCTTTCAACATGGATTACTTCATGTTCACAAGGGAATCTCTACACACACAGTTAACAAGCATCTGTGGGTTTTGCAGATAGTTTTGAGCGCAGCGGGGTCTGAGGTTAGCGCTCATCACACAATCAAACACACTGCAGAGACCTGAGCATGTCTGTGTAACATATGTGCTTCCTCAGCCGAGTGTGATGAGATGAGATGTAGCTATAGCTGCTATAGCTGCTATAGCGCTGAAACACTGTTTGCCCATATTTCAGAGGATTTAAGAGTAGAGTGGGTTCTGTCAGCCACCCGATGGGGAACAAATGTCTTTTTTTACGTGAATCTAGAAAGTGTGCACAGCTAAAATTTCACCTCTTGGCTCTGAAATGACCATTGCTTGCAAATACGTGCCAAGATTTTCACGGCAAAGACAAAGGAGTGACGACAGTTAACACCTCCCAGTATGAAGCTCATTACCAAACACAGTACAGCTTGACGCATCTATGATTCACCCGAGGGTCCTACGAAAAAGCTCAGCATAACCAGCACTTCTGTTCACTATCTGAGCCTCACAACAGGCGTGCTGAGCAACTCAAACTGTGGTGGTATTGGCAACAGATCACCAATCACAAACATAAGCAGGTCCAGAACTGCATTTTTCTGGCAAGAAGAACAAAATATAATCCTAAATGTATAGGAGGAATTTTATAATACATAGTAGAGGCTAAAATCACCAGATAAGAAACTGAAAATCGTACACTGTGTGAATGGACATGTCAATAGGTTTAGAAGTATCACTACCCCATCATTAAAGCATAATCTGTCTACAGGGTGGGCTGTAAGTTTCCATGCATAGGAAAATGTACAATGCATATTCTTTTTATGTTTCAGACGCCCTAGAAGATGCATTGACGCTATCTTTGATGGCACCTGAAGGCCATGCTGTTTCAGGTGAAGATACAAGACAAATCATCTCAAGGAACATTTCACCAATGCCATTACAAGCATAACTTCAACTTTGCTAATGCAAGTGCATCAGCAGTGGACAACACATATTAATATGCGTTTTCAAAACAATAGTGATCATATAGAGCACATTATATAAAGAAAAACGCTTGTCCAACATAAAATGTTTATTTTTCCTATGTGTGAAAACTTATGGCCCACCCTGTATGATTAGAATGGTGGATTCCAAAAAATTGTAAGACAATTTTAGCATTACTTTTCTAGCTATAACCCTGGTAATGGTCAACATTCTTGAGAGCAAATAATGAACAAATATAACAACATAATAAATAGGCTTACTGCAAATATCAAAAGGTCAACAAGGATAAGGATTCTGTGCTTTAATCAGCCTCTGTATTACAATTATGTCACCATGCAAAGGCTTGTAGAACAGCAAAATCTCTGAAATCGCTTACAGTCAACAGGAAAAAAGACACACAAAGCAAGGAAAACTGCAGTTTGTTCTCCTGAAGATCTATTTCTTTCAAATTTATGCTAGTCAGTGAAAGAAAAACCTAAGGTTACCTACCTAGCCTGAAATCCTGCTTCATAGCACAGTCTTCTGGTCTGCAGCATCATGATACAGGCGACAAAAACAATTCACAAAAGCTATGGTGTGGAACCAACAATTTTAAATTGTATGTAGTACACAAGAGGCAGATTACCAACAATAGACCCTGATATGATCTGACCTCTACAGTGAGTGTAGATGAGTGGAGCAGCAGCAGCATAAATCACAGAAAAAGACAACATAATATGAGAAGCGAAAGAAGACAGATGGAGTTTAAGATTTTTACATAACTAATCTGAAATTTGGGTTTGTACACGTAAACAGACAGCATTGAAACAAGTAGTCATGATTAGCTACAGCCACAGTACAGCTAGCCAAAAAGTGACAGTCAAAAACTGAACTTATCCTGAAGTCTCTGCATGATTTTATCTGCTGCGTGCACTGGATTACAACCAATTTACTTGCTTTTACCCAATTAAATAACTTTATAGGATGAGTCCAACTCATATAATACCGTTTTCCCACTTGAAACTGGTGTACTAACATTTCAAAAGATATAACCCAGAGGATAATTGCAATAGACATAATTCATTTTTGGTACATATGAAACCATTTCTAAGTCATGCTATTCACAGTATAGCTTCCAAATATGAATAACATATCACAAAACATCTCCTAAACATCAAAGCCCTACTATAAAATTGCCTGTACTCATAAATGCCATGCTTGATTATGCTATAAACAAACATTTGTCTGGTCATTGGAAAAGTTTCAAGAAAAAAAGCATCACTACTGATATAAACAGATTTGCACGCTATGGCTGTTAGACGACGATAAAAGCAGCTGCAGAGGTACACAAGCAGGAAAATACAGCTTTAACAAGAAGCAATCAGCAGTTGGCACAACACCTGTATATACCACAGTGGAGTCACCACATCGACAACACTGAACCAGGAGAAGCTAGCCAAAACAAGCACAGCGATGAAAGCCAAGAGCAACACTACAGCCTAAAGCTCGAGTTCAAACATTAATTCAAGAAACCAACACAAAACAAGCCAATACGTACCTCAAACAACCCCAACTTTTAAGCTACTCAGGCCACAACAAATCTCAGTTGCAGCATTAGCATCAAACTTTAGCTTCCTACCTTATTGAAGTGAAGCAGGCCGTCAGTTGGAAATAAATCCTCTGAAGAGTGACGATAAGTGACAAAAAAAAAATCACGCAATTCTCAGTTAACACCAAAGAATACTTATTTATTTAAGAAAGCTGTAATGTATCGACAAAATGACACTAAGGACGCAGTGGCAGCTGGTGATAAAATATTTGGGGGGGGGGGCCGCACTAGCAGACGGGCATTACAACACAACAAAACAATTACTTGAACATAAATTGTGCTCTCCTCTCCTTCAGGCCAGCAAATTTATCAATGACTTTCTGATTGAAATCTGTCATTTCACAAACGAGTCTCTTTTCCATGGAGAGCATGGCCAAGGCATTCAGCCTTTCCTGGGTCATGGTGTTTCTGAGAAAAGTTTTCACTCTTTTCAAGGTTGAGAAACACCTCTCTGCTTCAGCTGTGGTCATGGGTGTGGTGATCAGGATCCTTAAAAGATTGACGGTTTCTGAAAAGACAACTTCAAGATTGTTCTCCATGAACAGCTGGAATAGGTCCAGTGCACCACAGCAGGCTCTGAACTCTACTTTGCTGGAGATGAGACCAAGTTCTGTCTTCAGCTTGCTTCCATTCAGCATCGGGTAGGCCTTCAAAGTGCGTTGCAGTGCCTCTTCAGGAAATGACCCGTGATGTTCTTCAAACCTGTCCCCCTGCAACAAGGTTGCACGGACGAGATGGTCGGTGAAGGAGAAGCGCTCCTTGGTGTGTCCCAGAATGGTGTTGCAGATCTACAGAGAGAAGGATACAAAAACATATAGAGAAAAAATAGATATGAAATTAATATACTTTTGTTGACACTGTTACCCTCTGTTGCTGCATGGTTTTGGAAAAATATCTTGCTATTATTGACTACTGCAATTGTGGCATGATTTTTAATATTTTTGAATAATTTTCATTCAACAGATTGTGATTAGATGATCTCTGCAACATGACAATGACATATTTAAATGTCATATTTCAAAACACATTTCTCCTCTAACAAACATTACAACCTCCAATGAAACATAGACTGAGATTTCTACAACATAAACTCACCTCTTCTGCAACCCTTTGACGATCCTCTGAACCGAGTGACCGACGCCTCTTTGCTGTCGGACAGCCACTCCTTTGCTCACCCATGGAATGGAGAGAATTTCTGTAAAGGATAAGGAGAAGTCATAATAATAACCAAAAAGGGGGAAAGAGATCCTGTTGAAAAATGTGATGATCATATTACTGACAGGAATACTTATTACCTGATGTTTTCGATGTCCTGTTCAAACTGCTGGATGCTCACTTTTATGTGGACTGCATCTATGTTCTTCTTCTGGAGCTTGGCATAGAGGAGGTCCACATGTGGCATGATGTGGTGAAAAAGTTCCAGAAAGAACTTAAAGTCCTGATGTTCCAGCAGCATGGCCATGGCCCCTGCCTCTCTGATGGTACTGGCATCAAAGTCACCCGAGTCTCGTATGTTCTCCAAACACTGAATGAGATCCTCTCTGTGCTCAAACACAGTGTTGATGGCTCAGCTGTGAAAGTTCCATCTGACATTGCTGGATGTTGGCAGTCTATGGGCCACCATTTTATCGAGAACAGCTGTACGCTTGGGTGATCTGGAAAAAAAGCTGGCAAATCCACCCAGGTCAGAAAAAAAATTCTCACCTTGGAAATGTGAGAGGTGGCCTGCTGCATGATCAGGTTGAGTTGGTGTGCATAGCAGTGGATATAGTGGGCATTTGGGTACACATCTTTGATTTTCCTCTGAACACCTGCAGTGGCACCCCTCATCACACTGGCTCCATCATACGTCTGGCAGATTAGCTGGCTTTTCTGATCCTCAGGAATGATGGCAGCAAGACGCTCTGTTAATGCAGTAGCAGTGGACTCAGACGTAGCTGACTGCAGAGGAATGAATTCAAAAAATCTTTCCTGCACACTGTGTTTGTCATCAATGTAGCGTAGTACAAGCACAAGTTGTGACTGTGTTGAAATATCTGTTGTCTCATCTGCCTGGATTGACACAAAAACACTCTTTTGGGCTTCTTTGATTATTTGCTCCCTTGCAACAGACAACATACAGTCCAGGAGCTCATTTTGGATAGTTTTTGAAGTACCCTTAAAAACAGTGGCAGTTTCAAGGTGCTCTTTCAAAGCTCCATCCAGAGAGGCAACAAAATCCACCAACCCATGAAATATCCCAGGGTTAACAGCAGTGGCGGCTGGTGAATTTTTCTTTTGGGGGGGCGCACTTAATTTACCAAACCAAATAGCAGAGTCGGCAACACAATACAAGAATTGATGTAAATTATGTTCACAGCCATTTGATGTGCTATTACTATGCACCACTACGAGGGTACGCCTAAGCACTACTGCTGAGTCAAATAGACAATTAATCAAATAGACAATTAAATGCACTTAAATGTTACCAGCTAGTGAATTTGAATTTATCTCCCCAGTGTTTGATATGATTTGCTCCAGATAAGGTGTAATTGGTACACACAAACCCTTAAAATCTCCTTTTCTATAATTAAACAAATTAAGAATGTATAAATATGCAAATCTATTTTTTTACTTCCAAAGTAAAAAAAAGAAACAATTCATTTTTCCAGCTTCAAAGAGTGCCAAGTGCTTCTTCTGTCCAGCAAAATCTTTGGAACAACATCTTTATATTTACATACTCACTTTCTTCTGTACACCACCTGTGGCTCCTCTCATGACACTCGCACCATCATAGGCCTGGGAGATGAGCTTGCTCTTCTGGTCATCAGGAAGAATGAGGCTCAGCCTCTCCAAAAGTGCTGTGGCAATGGACTCAGCTGTGGCAGATTGCAGAGGTATTAAGACGTCCGGCCGGTCAGGTCCGAGCTCCTTCACTCTCAGTTTCTCCTGCAGTGTTCTCCTCTCGGACGGCGTTGTTTTCAGTGACTTCACTGAATTTTCTCTCTCCATTTTCTCCTTTTTTTTGGCTCTCTCAAGAACTAGTTGACAATCTTGCTTGCTAATTACTCCTACACTCTGCGCTGAACGTCACTCGCTTGGCGGTTTTAAATAAAGGCAAGCGGATGAACAAACCGCTCGCTCTCTGCTGCCACCCCATGGCCGGTGGTGTGTAAAGCGATCAGAGGGAGACCGCAGGGCGCTGTCATCCTGCGCCCCATAGATATATACAAACGCTTTCAATCGTCCGGCTGGCCAACGGCAGATGGGCTGGCCCGTATGAGAGAGGTTTTGCTTAAGGTTTCTCCCTGTTAAAAAGGAGTTTTTCATTGCCACTGTCGTCTGAGGGCTTCCTCTGGGGGTTTCAGGCCATATGGGTTTGTAAAGCGTCTTGAAACATTTTAATTGTAATTGGTACTATATAAATAAATTTAAATTGAACTGAATTGAATTGAGAATCAGCCATTATGCATCAACACAACTGAAATTTCAGCATACTTTGACATTAATTTTCTCTAAAATTTTACAGTAAAATCAGGTGATACTGTGCAGGTGCTAGCTGGGATGACCCCTGACAAGGCCATAGTGAGAGATCTTTGTCACCGCCTCAGGATTTGAAGATATTGAAAGTCAAAATCTGAATAACAGCATGTATTTGCAGCGGACGTCTGTCAGCCTGGCTGCTCAGCGCCTGTGATAACATTACGGTATTACGCAGAATAGCCGCGCAACGCCCAGCGGCTCACTTAGCCGCAGTTTAACGGAGTGATTCCTCTGACAGAAGCAGATCGCTGTAGTGAGGAGGATGGCGCCCAGTTTTACTACTAAAGGTTCCTACTACTAGCTTAACCCTATAATTCTTGAATCATTAAGTAATTGACAAAAAATTCTTTTTTTTTTCGGGAGTAGCGGAAGTGACGTAATTTGCGCACATGCGCCGTACAAATCAGGTTTCCGGGACGGATCGGGTAGTGACAAGACATCTAGTGTTTGTATATATCTATGGTGACAGTCTCCTATCTCTTGTGTTGAAGAGGAACCATATGACGTTTCCAATCTGACTTTTTATTACAAATTATACATTTTAATAACTCTCCACAGGCTCTATTATCAATTTTGCTTGCTAAAAACATAGGATATACATGTAAATGTAATTTTAAAAACGTTTTATTAAAGGAAGGGCTGTGACACTACATGATGTGACACAGAGGGGGCGGCGCCCTAGCGCCCTCTATTGACCAGCCGCCCCTGGAGAGCTCTCACTCTCATCATGGCCACGTAAAGCCAACTCAAAGGCCCCACAAAATTTCACACAGTCTATTATCCTGGACAGTATGTGACGATTTTTTGTCACCTCTTCATGGTCTACATGTCAAACTGGTTCCATAGTAGAACCTTCACTGTAAAAACGTCATAGTATGGTGTGTTGCTCAAAAAACATTACGACCGGCTGTCTAGGGTTTCCGAGGAGCGACATAAAAACAGGACAAACGCTGGTTTATAGGGGGTCAGGTGGATATTTATTTGAAAGAGTAAGTTTTGCAAACTTACCCTCTACAAATAAATATATAGAGTGCTACTTACTGTATTTTATTGTATTTCAACATTTACATTACTGCACAGAACATTTCAGATTATTTTACAGATCAAGGGTACAGATTGTTGTTGTTCACTGTGTATTGGGTAGTACTCATTTTGATTTAGACCGATTAGCGCACAGAACCCTATGATGTTTCGGGTATATAGCTGAGAACTAGTTGCTAAAAGTGCAGAATATTATTTCTGATTTTTTTGCAGAATTTTTGGATTTTTTTTCAGACAAGGAAACAATATTTTTTGGTGCCCGTAAATGGAGAGAACAGGAGGTTAAGAGAGTAGAAGCATTCCTTTCAGTGTCATCTGTTGGACTAATTGAACATGTTGCCTAATTAGTTTTATTAAAAAAAATTTAAAAAAAAAACTAGGAAACTGGTCTTCAGGTTTCCCAGATCCACCCTGCTGTCCAGGAGACAGGATCTACTGCCAAAGTCCTGGAGGGAGACACGACTGGATTCTCCAATGGGCCAGAGCTGCTTTGATGGAATGAAGGGGACCAAGGCGATACAAGGTGGGGCAGTTTGATGTTGTTACCCATCGGTGTGGCACTGGAGTGGAAATATCTTCACACATGTACATGCATGCTCACTGACCTTATCACGCTCCACATGCTCATCACCGAACACATTCATCAAAACACACCCGAGCTGTAAATAATTACTCCACATCCAATCGCATGCAAGAGCAGAGAAAACACAGCCTGCAGGGAGGACGAATGGAGGCTTATTGTGTCTGGAACATGCTGGCCGTCCTTCAGGAGTAAATACTGGCAGTGTGACAATGGGATGATGTGAGCTGAGGATGCTGTCACCTCAGCTCTTATCAGCTCATGCATCTTCACGGTCTGCCTCTCACACACACTCATGCCACGGATACACTCCAGCAGACGCGACGTTCATAAGTAAGTGACTGCAAGAAGTAAACACACCAAGATGGATGAGTAAATAGTCGCATTTAAGAGCAAAACAAGTCGGACAGACGATGCACGCATAATAAATGACCGCGCATACAAATTCCCACACACTAGAAAAAATGCCCCTCTCAAAACAAGAAAAAAAAACTTATTTCAAGGAACTTTTACCATAAAATAAGTGAAAAAAAAATCTGCCAATAGAGCAAGTGAAAATTACGGAAGAGTATTAGGGCCACCCGTGAGAAAAAAAAATGAGAGGGGGTAGAATTTTTTTTTCAGCATGAATTTTGAGAAAAAAGTCGAAATGTCGAGCATAAAGTCAAAATATAATGTCGAGAATAAAGTTGAAATATAATGTCGAGAATAAAGTTGAAATAGGATGTCGAGAATAAAGTTGAATTAGGATGTCGAGAATAAAGTTGAAATGTCGAGAATAAAGTTGAAATATAATGTCGAGAATAAAGTTGAAATAGGATGTCGAGAATAAAGTTGAAATGTCGAGAATAAAGTGGAAATATAATGTCGAGAATAAAGTTGAATTAGGATGTCGAGAATAAAGTCAACCTTTTGGAGGTCTGCAGCCAACTGCTCTCGCCTTTTGAGACTAACAACCAGCGCACTGGTTGTTAGTCTGGTTGTTATACTTCAGACTCGGCTTTAGTAATAAAGAAATACTTTCTCTTTTAGCCCACAGACATACTGTAGTGATAAGTGTTAGAACTTTGAAGAAATTGATGGGATGAAGTAATTGGCTATCACTTTGGGGTCATTGTTTGTTCTGTATGCCTCCATCCATACGACATAGCGACTAAAACCGTCAATACAGCCATTAATGGCAATTCCATATGGCTTCAATTTATCATACGAGTCCATGTTCCACAGTACATTAGGGCCTTTGTTGCAGCAATGCCTGTGTCTCTCATAGCTCAGTGCATTGAGCTGTTGCTTTTGGTGCAGGTGGCGCGGGTTCGAAACCCAGTTGTAACATTTTGTGAATTTCTCTTTGGAGATTAATAAAGTATCTATCTATCTATCTATCTATCAAACGGCACACCCGCCTGAGCTCCACACCTTCAGGATCAAAGAACTTGATTAGCTGTCTTATTGTATCTTGTGATACAACATATCCCCTCTGAACTGTGCGCAGATGCAGCCATCGGTAGCCTTGCATTTGTCCATTACCCGCTATTTCAGCTTGCACGAATGAGGCCACCTCTTCCAACCGTGTGTGGTTTATCCTTCGGAACAGTCGCAGTTTTCGGAAAAGTCTCTTCAAAGTTCTAACACTTCTATCACTACAGTATGTCTGTGGGCTAAAAGAGAAAGTATTTCTTTATTACTAAAGCCGAGTCTGAAGTATAACAACCAGACTAACAACCAGTGCGCTGGTTGTTAGTTTCAAAAGGCGAGAGCAGTTGGCTGCAGACCTCCAAAAGGTTGACTTTATTCTCGACATCCTAATTCAACTTTATTCTCGACATTATATTTTGACTTTATTCTCGACATTTCGACTTTATTCTCGACATTATATTTCCACTTTATTCTCAACATCCTATTTCAACTTTATTCTCGACATTATATTTCCACTTTATTCTCGACATTTCAACTTTATTCTCGACATCCTATTTCAACTTTATTCTCGACATTATATTTCAACTTTATTCTCAACATTTCAACTTTATTCTCGACATTTCAACTTTATTCTCGACATTTCAACTTTATTCTCGACATTATATTTCAACTTTATTCTCGACATTATATTTTGACTTTATTCTCGACATTTCGACTTTTTTCTCAAAATTCATGCTGAAAAAAAAAATTCTACCCCCTCTCATTTTTTTTTCTCACGGGTGGCCCTAATACTCTTCCGTAGAAATGGCTTGGTAAGATTTCTTGAAATAAGATGTGATATTTAGCATATTAAGATCTTAAAATTAGCTGAGAAAACTTATTTGAAGCTATATTTTACCAGGACTGTCAAGCTTAAGTGTCTTAAAATAAGCCAGATATGTAAAAAAAAAAAAAAAAAAAATTAGCAGTTTTTCACTCAAAAATAAATTTTCGCTTTCATGTAACCTCCTAATTTGAGACGTTTTAACCCTCCTGTTGTCTTCATTTACAGGCACCAAAAATATTTTTTCCTTGTCTGAAAAAAATCCAAAAATTCAGCAAAAAATTCCCCAAATTTCTGAAAATTTGCAAAAAAAAAAAACCTTCATGAAGAAAATTCCAATAATTCATTAAAAGTTTCCCTTAAATGTTTTATTTAAAAAAAATCCCCAAATTTGGCAAGAAAATTCTGGTAAACATTTTTTTTAAAAATAGTAAAAATCTTCCCCAAAGAAACCTAAATACATCTAAAATGATTCCATATATATCAGTATAGCTTCTAATATTTCCTGAAGAACATTCACATAAAAATCAACCAAAATCCAGCGAATTTCGCTGGATTTTGGTTGATTTTTATGTGAATGTTCTTAAACATTTTTAACGGTTCTTTTCTTTCCCCAAAGATTTCCCAAAAATGTTGAAAATGTGGACACCAGAAGTTTCACTCTGAAAATATTTTTTCCCCACATTTTCAAACTTTAAAACTGGTCAATTCTGACCTGCAGGACGACACAAGGGTCAAACATATTTTGAGTTTTCTTGTAAAATTCAACTCAAAACAAGATAATTTCAAGATTGTTTGACTTAACAAGATATTTAAGATGCATTGTATTAGAACAAGTCCCTCTCTCTTGTTAAAATGTCACTTTAAATCAAGTGGGATGAGACATTTGACGAAAAATAAGACAGACTTGGTAAGATGCTGAGTTTTTTTGCAGTGTGCACGGTAGTTTCTCGGCTTTTATCGCAGCATCTCGCCTCCAGCTGTGGCAGTGACAGTTCTCCTCAGATCTCCTCCAGCCTGAGAGCAGATAACGGCCGTCTGAGTGCTACTTGTTGCAGGATGAAGCCACCCTCATCGCACACACATGCAATCCCCGACGCCCATAAATCTATCTACGCTCCGATCTGCTCCATCTCTGTGGGCACCACTCCCCTCCTAAGTACCTCCAGTTGGCTCTCGGCTGATGAATAGCAAATCAAGTGCAGAGATGTCCCACAAACTGATATTTACATTGCACTCATTGTCACAGCCCTCATCACAGACTCATGCGATCCCATTCTGGAGCTAAGAAAAGCCTCTGAGGTTATCGAGGTGGCTTTTTTGGACCCGTCTTCTCCCCACTAAGCCTCTCCGGGGCAGAGCTAGGCATGCAACAAGCATTTTTCTTGTTTAAAACACAGAAGAAATGCTTGTTGCATGACACGGGTTGTAGGATGGCAAGACGAGAACCGCCTCCCAGCTGTGTTTCGATGGCTTAATTATGCCACTGTCTTTAACTAATTATCTTCATGAAAACCATGTGTTAGAGCTGCACTGATATCTTCTTCAGCGTTTAATTTCCATTTTATTTTGGAAACAGCAACATGGTGGTCAGCAGCAAATACTGAGCGCTCCCTGAAGTATTTGTCATTTTTTTACGGTTTCAAATAGTTCGGTCCGTAAATATTTGGACAAAGTTTTTCTAATTTTGCTTCTGTACAGGAACACAATAGCCTAACCACGCTACACCCATGTTTCTGACGGCACAAGGGTCTAGGCACGCTCGACAGGGAGGGAGGCGGTCTAAAAGGTTGTCTATCAAATCACTCTGCAGCAATTGGGTAGGTATACAACCAATCAGCGCAACGAATAGGCTCCTAGAGCGCCGGAAATCAGAGGATGCGGGAGTTCGGTGAAGCCTTATTTATACAGTCAATGGGTGAAGCTCAAGTATATTACAGACATGCTAACAGAAAGATTATTCAGAGTCGGTGCTAATGGAGCTCAACGACTGTTGTCGTTTTTGTTGTCGACCCTGGCAGAGAATTAAATTTGTTGCCGTGTGTTGTCTAGCACGGCTAGGCTAGTTGTTTCCGGTTGTTTCTGTCAGAATCGTTGCGCCTCTGTCGTCACTTAGTTACGCCCTCCTTCTGACTCTACACTTCATGGTGATTGGTCCAGCCAGTTTTAGGAGAATCCAGTCTCGAGCCTTATGGAGGGTAACTAGACCCACCCTGGCAGAGAATTAAATTCGTCGCCATGGATTGTCTAGCGCGGCTAGGCTAGGAACACAATAAACTTTAAATGAAATCTTTGAACATTTTTGGTGGAAGAAAAGAAATATTAAAAAGGTTTCTGAATTTTGGGATTTTTTTCAGACAAGGAAACAATATTTTTTGGTGCCTGTAAATGAAGACAAGAGGAGGGTTGAAGACGTAAAAAAACAAAACTTGCGTCAGCGTCCAAACGTATATGGACTTAACTGTAAATTAGTAGCTTTTCTGACCAGTGAACATGCAGTTTTAAGTCCTCACACGTTGATCAAAACTTTTTTTATTCACATTTACATTATTTTACTTTCTGTAAAGCAGCTCTGCAGAGACGAAGTACGTGAGGAGATGTGGATTAAACTCCTTCCCCTCATGATCACTTCATCCAGGTAATTGCTGCAAATATTTGAGTTTTCAGCTGCAGCCGTAGAAAATGGGGCCGGTAACATTAACCTCAAAGCTGTGGTAGACCTCAAGGAAAAACCTCGCAGATCAACATGTCGACTGTTTGGGAATTCAATCGCACCTTTCACCTTTAAGAGTGTGTCGGGGAAGAAATGACACCTTCAGGCAACACTTAGTGTAAATACAGGTTTATTAGGGATGAAAATGTTCCATGATAAACAGAAGAGGAGGGGGGGAAACAAATTCACAGTACATTTCATCATTTCACCTCCCTAACGTGGCGCACTGATTCTTCAAAATCCCATTGTTGCTCTGCACAAATACAACGGCGCTTTACAAAAATACTCTCCTTAAGAAGAAGAAAAAAGGGCACAAAGGGGGCATTTAGTCAAAATGAGTCAAAATTTCCTTCTCCCTTAATTTGTCAATCCCTCAGAAATGGCGACAAGTCACAAATATGAGGCAAACACGTCATCTTGTAGTCATAAAGACTTTTTGTGTGTGTAAATCGACAACAATAACCCGCTTTCTCAAGCACTAGTGACATCTGCAGCTCTACACTCGCAAAAATAAGAGTTAACTGAGGTCTGGTGGTTAAAAATGAACACAAAACAGAAGGCTATTGGTCCTGGGTTTTTGGATAACGTGAGAGGCGACTGGTTGATGGGAAATGAGCGGTGTGGTCCTGCGGGAGGTACGGTGAGAGGTGACTGGTCAGACGAAGGTCCGGTGGAAAGGTGTTGGTCGTTTTATGGAGAGGTAGGATAGTTGTCATGGTCAACAAAGTGTCAGGTCCCAGGATGAAACTATAACTTCTCACAGTACTTTTATGAATTACAAAGTGAAGACGACTGCCGACCCGTCACCTCACCAACTATTGATCCTCAAACTATGTACCAATATACATCCTAGTTCAGCTACTGTCAAAGAAATATACAAAGGAGGAAATGCAACCTCACCTAAAAACCAACTTCTTGTACTTTTAGTTTGGTAAAATCAGTGGAAGCTATTGTTATTAGTTAGTGATCTTTCTTCAGCTACAGTGTCAGATTATCCAGATTTGTGCCATCGTTTCTAACCAGACTGAGTTTGAGAAAGGAGTGGTTGGCACAAGTTTATGGCAAATGTTAGGTTTTAACAAAATTAAGAGGAAATAAAATGGCAATTTCAGCTCAGAAATGCTGACTGAGGAATAACTAGCAATCCATATATACTGAAACGTAGCAACAATTTCAATTTAAATAACTGCATTGTTGTTTAGACTCTTTACACAACAGTCGTTCTGCCATCTGGCTCTACTTTACAAACAGTGATCCTTCATTTCCCCGTGGAGCAGTAATGAGGACACACATTGGAGTGGATGAGCCACATTCACTTAAAAGAAAAAAAAAACCCTTCTTCACCATTAAGGCCAAAAGCTAGCATCTCATGTACTGTAATATCGGAACCACACAGGGTGAAAGAACACACCTGGTTCAAAAACATCATAAAATCCATTCAGCCGCCAAAGTTACAAGAGTGTTTGTTTGTAAGAGCGGGACAGTCTTTACTGCGGTCTCACACGGAAAGGTCACAACCGGTCGCTTTATCGCATTATGGGCTCGAAAAAAGACGCCTGAATGGATTTTTAACTGTTTTCTGGATCCAAGTGTGCTGTAGAGGCATTGGCGGAGGTCACAAGACAAGTGAAAAGAAAAAAAAAAGCAAATAGCACGACGACGTACAGACGTTTTCTAAGTTTAGGATAACTATGAGCCCAAATACAAAAATCTCTCAATACAGTAGAAAACTGGAACTGAAAGAACTTTACAAAAATGTTGCACTATTTTGCTTTTTTTCCCCTTTAACTTACACAGAAAATAATGAGCATCTATCCAAGGGAACACCGTATTACTGAAGAAAATTAAACTCTGGAGGAAAAAGGGAGGAGAGTCTTTACAGTGTGGAAAAGATGTGAGTGCTCGGGTCTCGTCTCTCTTCCTCTGGTGAGATTCCAATTCATCTATATTTTATTTGAGCTATGGACTATTTCCTAAAACATCTTAACAGTGAAATTGAACATACCTAACACTTTAAGCATCTACACTTCTGATTGCTGTTTTACTTTAACGTACGGGTCTAAAATGAGGAGGACACTCGGTCGACGCACCCTTCCTTTAATATCTACCAATAAAAGAAACGCCAAAGAGTCATTGAAGTGTATTAACTCAGAGGAACTAATAAATCTACAGTATGTGCATTATTTGGCTCTCACTGCACAAGCCTGTTTCTTCTTTTCTGTTTTTTGCAACTAACTTTCTTTTATTTATAGATTAACAGAAAGGGTTTGCCAAAAACCTTTTATCCAACTTATCATCTTTGCTCAGTTGTTTGAGCAGCAGCTGGACAAAGACGATCTCTGTGCCGTTTGGAGAAGCTTCTCCTGGTCGTCTCCTCTCCAGGTGTGCTCTGGGTGGAGGTGTCTCTCTCTTATTGGCTCGTGGTCTCGCGGACCTTCGCCTGCAGGGCGTCGCAGGTCTTCTTAGCGTCGCCTAGCAACATCGCAGTGTTGGGCTTGTAGAAGATGGGGTTGTCGACGGCTGCGTATCCCACGCCCAGCGAACGCTTCATTACGATCACCTAGACGGGAGGAAAACAGGAAAATACACACACACTGATTAGCATCTAATTGAGGGGGGTCAATCATGCGTCCAAAAACCGGCCCTCCAGAGGGTCCAATCCGGCCCGCTGGTCGGAGAAGACATAACTGCAAACTGTAAAACTATAAATTGAAATTAAATTATTGAAAGTTTTGATCCTAAACTAAAATACTACATTGCATATTTATTCTTTTGTCATTTTGTGTCTCATTTTTGTAACATTGTGTCTTGTTTTGTTTTCTCTAACTTGTCGTTTGTCTCTTGTTTTTCTCATTTTGTGTTTCCTTTTTGTCTTATTTTTGTGTTTTGCTTTACTTGTTGTTTTGTCTATTTTTTTTGCTGTTTTGTGGTTTTTGTCTATTTTTTTTGTCGTTTTGTTTCTTGCTTTTGTTATTTGTGTATTTTTTTTGTCTTGTTTTTTGCTATTTGTCCATTTTTTGTCACTTTGTAACTTTTTGTCTCTTTTTTTGCTTTTTCATATCGTTTGTCACACTTCTGTCATTTTGTTTCTTGTTTTTGTCATTTTGTGTCTTATTTTTGTAATGTTTTGTTGTTTTTTGTCTTTATCTGTCTGAGTTTTAGCGTTTGTCTTGTGTTTTTGTCGTTTTGTTTCCTTTGTTGTCTCGCTTGTGTTTTCTGTCTTATTTTGTCATTGTGTTTTGCTTTATTTATTTTGTGTAGCGTTTTTTGCTTTTGTCATTTGTGTAGTTTTTGTCTTGTTTTTTGTCATTTGTCCATCGTCTTGTCGCTTTGTAACTTTTGTCTAATTTTTTGGTCTCTTTGTTGTTTTGTTTCATATTGTTCATTGCAGTTTTGTCATTTTGTCTCATTTCTGTAATATTTTGTCTTGTTTTTGTTGTTTCTTGTCTTTGGTTTTGGTCTGACTTGTGTCATTTGAATCATAAAGTAAAATACTACATCGATAGCTTTGAATAAAGGTTGCATTTCTTTGTAGATTCTCTGATCTGGAAGTTGTAATGTGTAAATGATAAACTGAGGCTGAATGTTGTTGAAACTAAACTTATTTTTGTTTCAGGTTGTTCGTAATGTTTTGTAAAAGATAGTTCCTTAAATGTGTACTTTTTCGCACTAAAACAGTTTGGAGTTGTGGTTATTTACAGGTTATTATGCTGTGATTTTACTGGTTCGGTCCACTGGAGATCAAACGGGGCTGAATGTGGAACCTGAACTAGAATGAGTTTGACATCCCTGATCTAATTGGACGAGAAGAAGAAGCAGCCTGAATAACAGTGAAGAAGAGCTCTGGAGAAATGCAAATTCTGTCAAAGCTCTTCCAAGTTTTGTAAATCAAACTGAAATTTTCCTTCCTCCTCGCCAGTCCCTCTTCACCAAACAATGTCTGTTGAACTTGGACGTAGAACTAAAGTGAAGTGATTGATCTTTTTTTTTTTTTTTCCATACAGCTGAGATGTTTGAAATTCTGCTTCTTTTTTTAGGTGAATTTCCTCTTGGCTTGTGTATGAACATATTTTACAACCTTGTTTTCATTTAAGTAAATTTAATTCCAAAAACGACAAGTCATAACTTTTCATTCTGGCCAGGGAATTCACTAAACACGTATATCGAGTTGAAACCAAGCAACATTCTACGAGTAGTGCACGACGTATGTAACAGTTGGGCACTTATAAATCACTACATACGTGTGTGTGTGGGGGGGTGTGTGTGTGTGGTTAAGTAGAACGTTCTCTTTGATTTCTCCTGGGGAAAGTGTGTGGAAACTAGCTGTAGCGCTGTATAAAGCCCACGTCTCTGAGCAGTGCCAGTGGGATGCTCTGAATGTTGTCATTCCACACCGACACAGTCACCACTAATGGGATCAGGATGGGACTGCACCTGGAACTGAACAGTGTGTGTGTGTGTGTGTGTGTGCTAATGTGGGATGGCATCTCTTTAGGTGGGTGTGTATCATCAGATGGAGGCCCTCTCTGCGGGTGTGGACAGTCCAGTTGTTGTAAAATCTTCCACTCCTCTTCATCTCGTTGGGCTTCGGGACAGATCTTGTGATCACACATACACAGTCCAGATGTCTCACCTGCTTCGACTTCCAGACCTCCAGCACTGGCATGCCGGCGATGATGGAGTTGGGATCTTCCTGGGCGGCCGAGTTCACCGTGTCGTTGGCGCCGATCACCAGGACCAGGTCAGTCTCTGGATTGGACACAAACAAAAATGCATGAACTACATCTCTATTTATTTATTTTTTTGTGGGGATTTGATTCCTTTTTATTTCTACAATTCAACATTTTTGCCAAACTATTGTTGTGCACTGAAAGCACTTCATTGAGTTCATTTTTAAACCCAGATACAAAAAGGATTGGCAACGAGTGTCAACAATGTATCATGACCTGAAATACCAGAAGATCTCCGTAATTTTAGATAGAATTAGGACAAATTATGTCAAAAGTAGGAATGCCTGATAATATCGGCCCACTGATATTGGCATAAAAATGTAATATCAGTCGATATTGTTTTTATTTGCCCATCATAAAAACCGATAAAATAATGCCTGGATTTCGCCAGCATTTACTGGACTCATAGAGGGAGAAAGAGTGTGAACTGTTGTTTGGGACAATTTTTTAAAAATAGGCATAAATGTGGCATTTTTTCCATACTTAAGTTGAAGTAGTTTTCTTATTTTGCACAAACAATGTCTACATTTCAAAGCCTTGTTGCATTTGAGAATGCATCCAATGGGGCATCACAATAAAATCAGGCATGTTGTTTTAATTCCACATCAGGAGATATGTGATGTTACCTAAAATTAGTTAAACAGCCGACATATATCGGTATCGGTTGATATCGGAATCGAAAATTGAGAGTTGGACAATTTCGGCATATCGGTTATTGGCCCCCCCCAAAAAAAAAGCCAATATTGGAGATGCCTAGTCAAAATTCGATTCATCCAATCATGTGCATCCTGTTTTATGATGATATTTCTCACAAGTTCTACCTCAGTTAGACAGAGATGGCATAGGAGATGATGGGAGAAGATTATAGGTTGGAAGAAAATGAAAATGTGCAACAAATCCATCACGATGGGACAGATTCGGGAAAAACATATTTACTTTATAGCTGCAACAAGTAAAGAACAGTAAAGTAGTTATGATGTAGCAATATTTGTGTCATCCGTATGTGAAAAGTTTGTTGACATTTGCGAGTAAGCTCATCATAAACTTTATCTTTCAATCTGAATTCTTTGACGTTTTGGGAAATATGTTTATTTGCTTTCATGCCAAGACACAGAGGAGAAGACTGTTAGCGGGCGTCTTTCTGAGTGCTAAATGTGAAACTAGACAGTGACCATAAAGGGTGGGATTAGGGGGGGAAATGGTAGCTGCGCTCTGTTTAAGCAAAATGTCAGATTGTTGCTTTTACTGTCTTTGTTGCTAACTCTAATGGAAGCAGCAAAATAAAACATAATGAGTCACAAGAAGACCAATTCATGTTTTCTGCAGAAAGTGACTTTCTTACACGCTCTTTCAGCTAAATACAGACTGGACAGCAGCATCTTGTATAAATGATTACTCCTGAGGTTTGCCAAATGCTATGGAACAGTCCGCTGCTGGGCTGGAGTTTGTTGTCTTCCCGTCTCGATCGCTGTATACAGACACATCACAGGATTTCTGGAGGATTTGGAGCTTCTCATTGTGTTTGGACGCCATTTATGGAAAGCAAGTACAAATCAAAGCATCTCTGTAGTCTGGCAGCGACTACTTCAAGTGAAATTCCTTCGTTTTCCTGCTGCGTTTGCAGTCGAAACACTTGCAGTATGTGCAGTCATTGTGGTCATAAATTTTGGCCTGCGTGTGGAAGTCCACATGGAGCCTCACAGACTTGAGCAGATAACAAAATTTATGTCACGCAGACGCTCGCTTACACAGAAAGCATGAATTAGCCTTCATTCTGGACGAATACACGGCAGGTGCAGAATGTAAAATTATGGAAAAGACCGTCTCTTACCAGGGAAGTCGTCGTTGATCTCATCCATTTCCAGCACGATATCGTACGGGACACCAGCTTCAGCCAGCAGCACATTGAGCTGACCAGGCATGCGGCCGGCCACCGGGTGGATACCAAACCTGTGGGAACCAAAGGCTGATTATTCATCCCTATAGGAATTTGAGATGCTGCGATCGCAACAATTAGCGCAAATTCAATCAGTCTCCGTGAATTTTGTCCAATCACCGCAACTTTTCTGCAATTTTGGCCCGCCTCCCGTGAGTTCCACCAATCATAGCAGTCCCCAAACATAATGTCACCAATTTCACTTCCTTGCTTATGGTTTGAAGATGCTGACATGTCCGATTCTAAAGCCTCTCATTTACCAACAAAAATTACTGCTAAAGACCGTGAAAAACAATTCCCTGATGTTCTTCATGAAAGTGGAGGTAAACCGTTTTGCACCCGTGTGACATTGTGGTGGAACACAAATGAAAATAATTGATTTATAAACACTTTTCTACCGCAAAACATATCAGGAGAATGGCTGAAAATCACATGATGGAAGCTGTTGCATCCGGATCTGTTGCTGAAAGAATGAAGGTAAGTTAGATTAATTCATTGATGTGACAAGCCGTGAGAGCATGTGTGTGTGTGTGTGTGTGTGTGTGTGTGTGTGTGTGTGTGTGTGTGTGTGTGTGTGTGTGTGTGTGTGTGTGTGAATACATGCATGCCAGGATGTGAAATTGACACCGACATGTCCAAATATGATTCATTCAATAGTAAATTATCATTTAGTGGCTTAAATCTACCAACCACTTCATGTTAAACCATTAGCTGCTGCTAATTTCCCATCATGGTGTGAAAGCTTTTTGGGTTGGAGCGCGTTAAAGAATTAGTTTAGGAATAAATATCATCGATTAAAATGCTGAAACATGTTCTAAAAGCTGAAAAAATGCAACTTTTTTAGCAATTGTCACTGTCTCCTGCAATTTAATCGAAATAAATAAAACGGCGCAATTTTTTTTAGAAAAGAATTCAGTCATTTTAGGACACAACTATCTGGAAAGACGCCGGTGAAATCCTGAAGGGACTGTTTGTAATGCATACTTGAACACAGAACTTCAGTTATACACCTGTTCACTGATCAGAAAGACATAAAGGAGAGAGGAGATGTCAGAGAGGTAAAATGGGAAAAAAATGGCATTTTGTCTGATTATACAAACACACCGATTCCACTCCTCCACTTTGTATTACTTGTTTGGTGTGTGTGTGTGTGCATGTGAACACACAGTTCTCAAACTCAATTAGCCATGTCATGTAATCAGAGCAGGAAATTAACACCACCTCTCTCTCTCTCTCTCCTAGATGCTTTTCCACGTAAATGACCACTTAAGAGATTTATTTTCCATTTGATCGGTAAGTTTAGACAGAGTGTGCTGGTGCATCTTCTGTTGCCGACTGAAAAAGTCAAT